>NC_068990.1:18660591-18661034 GCF_001194135.2 Octopus bimaculoides
ATACATATAGCTATACCTCCATATATACATCGATACATATGCACATACACACACACAAGCTTATATATGTTTACATGTTTACATGTACACACATACACATACGTCTCCATACACACATATATACATATATACACACATACACTCTCACGTGTCTCCACATGTATACCTACACCCATATACATATACACTCATATATTTGCGCCACAGACCTAATTCCAGTAAGATATATAGAGATGAATATACCTCTTCCTTAATTTCGAACTTGTGCCTATACACATTCCGGTAATTCCTATTTATAAAATGCATGCGTATGTCTATACATATGTAGACATCTGTAAGCTTTAAACGTTATTTTAATAAAATTAAGGAAGAGGTATATTCATCTCTATATAGCTTACTGGAATTAGGTCTGTGGCGCAAATATATGAGTGTATATGTATATG
>NC_068990.1:18662247-18663481 GCF_001194135.2 Octopus bimaculoides
GTATATATATATATATATATATATAATAATAATATCCCAAATGCTTGACAGCCTATAGATTTATTACGTCCTCGTGACTTAGCGGATCGGCGAAAGCGATCTATACGATAAATACCATGCTTTTATAATAAGCACTGGGTTGATTTGTTCCACTAAACGCTGCAAGGCGGTGCCTCATATGTTTGCAGTCCAATGAGTGATACAAGTATACGATAAAAGATTCAATTCGACCAGGGCATTGAGGATGAGATGATATACAGTCAATATCTGGAAAGAAACCTTTGAGCTCACAAAGTACTTTTTTCTGTTGTCTTGTGCACTACTAAATCGGCCGACTTCCTGATTCTTAGAAAACATGACCTTGAGCCTTCGAGTTTTTACAGTTGGCTTCTCAGTTTCCGGACATAACAAAATGCCCCATAATGAGAGGGGACAAGTCGATTACATCGACCCCAGTACTGGACTGGTTGTTTAGTTTATCAAACCTGTAAGTGTGAAAAGCAGAGTTGACATCGGTACGATTTGAACTCGGAATGAAAAATGTCAGGAGAAAAGGCTGCTAAGCATGTTGTTCGAAGTGCTAACAATTCTGCCAGTTTGTTGCTTTGTGTTCCTGCTTTATTATATAATATATTATATAAGTTGAAATGACCTAAGAACGACTCGTTTGAAATATACTGCACTGCTTTTCATAAATATAGCCTCCATTATCAAAAATGGGACATAAAAGTTTCCTGACAACTATTGTTTCGTTTTTACATTAGACGCACTGAAACTTTGAAGTGACTGTCAAAAGCTGTCTAAATTCACTAAAGATATACATGAACAATGAAGATTGAGTGAGGAATAAATATCGAAACACATTCTTCCACTACCTTAGGACTTCTGCCAGATAACCGACATTAAAATACATAAGAATCTCGACGACTTCGTTCGGATTCACACAAAAGGCCATGCAAATATTCCTTCGATCAGAATCTGCGGTATGAAAGACAATGAAGACATGGAAGCTAATGTGGGAAAGCCCTTATGCACAACGATAATCATAAAGGTCAATGAATTGATTGTGCCGTAAACGAGAGCACAACTACAGTTGCGTGAATGAATCTCTTTGTAGCAAACCGAGAAGATACTCAACCGGGTTCTCTATAAAATATAAATAATCTACCCCACTTCTGAGTACACAGATACGCTGAAACTTACATTCATATGTTATATATATATATATATATAT
>NC_068990.1:18663901-18664495 GCF_001194135.2 Octopus bimaculoides
TATATATATATATATATATATATATATATATATATATATATATATTATACACAGGCATGAGAGGAAGGAAAGAGAAGAGAAAGAAAGGAAAAGAAAGAGAGAGAAAAGTGGGGGAGAGGTAACTGTGTATTTGACTGTTGACTGAGAGAGTAATGATAAAAGAAAATGATAAAATGATGAAAAGAGAGAAAGGAATGTTTTAGTAAAAGCAAAGATAACTATTTTGATTCAAACAGTGAAAGTCAGGTGAAGTGAGCGTTAAAATGTCTACAGCAATTTCAGGCTGAGGGATAGGGGAGTGTTCTCTTAGTATCACTAGACGGAATAGCTGAAGGGAAATGACGATCTAAAGTGTAGTTCTACAAATACGCTCGTTTATTATGTAACTAACTGAACAGATGTGTATGTACATACACGCACATATACGCGCATGAAATACGTAGTTAGCTGAATAAACAGATATGTGTACACACGCATATATATTAATGTATATATACTATGTACTTATGTGTATACATATGCACATATGTGTGTATAAATTCATCGATATATGTATATATATATATATATATGGATATATATACATATATATAT
>NC_068990.1:18665280-18665869 GCF_001194135.2 Octopus bimaculoides
ACACACACACACACACACACACACACACACACACACACACACACACACACACACACATATGATGACATTGCAGAGGGGAATGCTTATTGCAATGGACTTGATTTCCGTGTTGAAGTACGTATGTTGTCAATCTAAAAGAAATGGCCGACTAAGTCCTAATTAGGCTTACTGAAAAGATATACCTCTTTACCATTCGCAATTGTCCCTGTATTCCTCTGACTCCTTCAAAATATCTTTCTCTATCTACTGCTTTCTCCCCTAATAGCTAGTTCTCTATGTCTATCACAACGAATCGGTAAGCATTTACACACATCTGTGTGTGAACCCATTACACGAGACCAAGTTCATCTACATATGCACAGATTCACACACACACACACACACACACACACACACACACACACACACTCACGCTCGCACGCACAATCAAACACACATCCAATAACTGATTCACATATCCCTATTTCCCCAGAGCTGTCTTGTTTATACCAAAATAATCCTGTCACATTGACAGTTACCGGTATGAATTCAGAACAGGGATACATTTGAAATATATCCTATAGACTTATACGTATGCATATGTATACAC
>NC_068990.1:18665879-18666598 GCF_001194135.2 Octopus bimaculoides
TATATATATATATATAGTATATATATATATTTATATATGCGAACATACAGACGCATATGCCACATTATATACGCACACATAGACATATACTTATATACGTACACACGCATATATACAAAGACACGTACATATAAGTACGCTTCGTAAAAGTTTCTCTGTCAAGGTAAATAAGATCATTAATAATGTAACAGAAATATGTACGATGTATATTAGCCAAATATATATCGACACTGTGATAGCTTGATTGAGATATAGATAATTAATTGTATCGATCAATACAACTATGTATCAACCTGTCAGTCTATACTCATGTTTCCGAATACAGATAAATGATCTGCCTCTCTGTCTCTCTCTCTGTCTCTCTCTCTCTCTGTCTCTCTCTCTCCCTCAGTCTCTCTCTCAGTCTCTCTCTCTCTCCCCATTTCGAGATGTACACATTCATTCATATAAATATTTGCATAATTATGTGTGTGTATACATATGAATAAATAAATACATAATTTTGTATGTGTGTGTGTATGTGTGTGTGTGTGTGTGTACAAGAAAGAGAGATGACAAAAGGATTATCTTATGAATGCCATTAGCTTACAGCTGTTTCTTCTATAAAATGCATTGGACTCATAGTTGAGTGCCTGAATTGTATCACATGTTTGAAAGTCTTTATAATTAAACAAAGTATAAACAACTTTTCAAGTGAGAATTTTGCTACTTTGATAACA
>NC_068990.1:18666608-18672991 GCF_001194135.2 Octopus bimaculoides
TATATATATATATATATATATATATATATATATATATAAATGTATGTATGTACACAATACAAAAATATATTCACGTGAATAAATATATACGCTTATACACACAAATATGTGTTTGTGTGTAACTATCTTTTTAAAACATCTTTTAAAGGACTACTTTCTCATTTCTACATCTTTTTCTTCTTATCTATCTATCTATCTATCTATCTAACAATAACAGAATCTTAACAATGCGGGGCGGTTTACGAATTTATCTGTGCAACATACCTGACAAATAAACTGTAGCGTAGTTTCAAATTGTAATCGGCGTTCATATGAGAATATGTTCATATATTCATTCTCTACAAATATTTTTTTTAATGAAACCATTGCATTACCACGTGCTGTATAAATTTAATTTTCAATTTCAGTAGCAAAGAATCTTCACAAAGATACAATTCAACTGTGATAATAGAAGTTAAGCGTTACTTGAATTTTGCAGGAATTTTTTTGGGGGGTTTCTTTTCTAATAACTTCAAACTCATAGTTCTTAGGTTTCTCTTACTCTCACATATGTTCAGCTGATAAGAAAATGTGATTTAGTTACCGTCGCATTTCTCTCCTCCGTGATTCAACAAAGTCATTTAGCATAATCATTCATGGCTATGTTGTTGTTTGTTCCTTCTCGTGCCATGCCTGGTTCGTAAGGGCGGGTTTCCCGGTTTCATTGACATATAGGTTCCCCACCTGGACGGGAAGCCAGTCCATCTCAGCTGAGCTGCTAGATGCAGGAAGAAAGAGCGAGAGAAAGTTGTGGCGAAAGAGTCAGAAGAAATTCGCCATTACCTTCTGCCGGAGCCGCGTGGAGCATAGGTGTTTCCCTCATAAACACACACATCGCCCGATCTCCGATTCGAACCAGCGATCGCTCGACTGTGAGTCTGTTGCTGTAACCACTAGGCCATGTACTTCCACATTCATGGCTATAAAGAAAATCACTTTGCAACCACGTGGCGTCCGATTCGGTCCTACCGAACCGCACGTTGACCAAATCGCATATACTATAGCCCAGACCGACCAATGTCTTGTGAGTGAATTTTGAGACATAAACTATGTGCGAGTCTGTCTTATATATGTGTATGTGTGTGTGAGTGTATGTGTTTATGTGTGTATATGTGTTTATGTGCGTACATGTGAGTCTCATTGCGTTTGCTTCCGCCTTACCGGAGGACAGATGGCGTTTGTTTTTAACGTCTCCCGTAACTGAGTGGTTTTGGCAAAAGAGACCGATAGAGTCATTATCAGATTTAAAAACTAACTACTAGAGTAGATATGTTCGACTCAATCTTTCAACGCGGTGTCCCAACATTGCTGGAAGCCAATGACTGAAACAAGTAAACGCTAAAGGATTACAGACACATCCTAACCCCTTGCGGTATCACTTCTTGCCGAGTCTCTGTCAAGTTGACAGCTGAAATGGAAACATCTGACATAATATTTTCTACTTTCAGCAAAGCCTTCATTTATGTCATTACTTCATTGATGTCACTCAGGTAGTTGACTTACTGAATCTTGATTCATTATAGGCTTTTCGCAGAAATGTTTGATGTCTTGGAAGATTTACAAATATTATCTTATTCTTTTCCGACGATATATGACTACGTGTAATTATTAGTGAAGAATACGCAGCTCAATCTTTGATTTTCAGTGTAATAAACAAGGTGATAACTACTTCTACACTTGTCGTTTACTTGACAATATTTTTTGCAATGTGTCAAAGACAGTTCTGACTGTATTCATCTACGATACCTCATAACTGTTAAGCTATTTAATATTTAATGGCTTAAGTCTAAACCACACTCTTTTGTATCTCTGATAAGAGACTACTTGTTTGCTGATGACTGCAGTATTATCGAACATAGCGAGAAAACTCTTTAAATTTTTATGCATAAAATCTTATCATTATATAATATATAGAGCTTCATTATAAATCTTGATAAAACATTTGTTCTTTATCAGCTATGTCTTGGAAAGTAGGTGATAGATCATAAAGCTCCTGTGATAACTTCGAAATTATACCTCCCTTTAAGTGACTTAGGAACATGTTGATCAGCGAAGCAAATCTTGAATACGCAACTGCAAATTCAATTCAGAAGTAACAGATGTCATTTGTAAAATGAAAATCTTTAGGGTCAAACCGATAGGTGAAATGATATATAAATGATATATAAAATATTATTATGAGCCCAATCATACATATTATGAAAAATTCTCAATGCGTCCAAGTACTTTCAAGAGAATCATATAAACCACATAAAGTTGAAACGAGTTGGAACGACAATAATGATAAACCTCATTTCCTTCAAAATTTTAACTTGTAATAATAGTTTGTCTTTCTAAGGGAAAGTCATTTTATCAGCACAAAGGTAGGCGAATCCAAAGCTAATTCTATGGCCATTTGAAATATCTAACAATCATTTAAGAAAACTCATCTTTTTGTTTGTAGCCTGAAGAGACATATTTATTCGTATTGCCATTTGCTTTGATAATGTATTCCGTTTCACTGAGAGTTGACATTTACATAACAGTTCTCGTAAAATTTTACAAACTATTAGCCAAGTTAAATTTTCAATTTTGCTTTCAAGTCCAATAAACTGCAATTGTCACATTCGTTAATAAACTGGTATCCCTCCCCGCTCCCTCCCTCCCTCTCTCTTTCACCTCCTCATTCTCACACACGCAATACGGAGGCAGTCATAAATGTGTGTGTGTATGCGTGTGTAAAGAACTATAATGAAACATAAAATTCATTTGAAGATATTAAACCCGAATAAAGATGTTTTCACGGTGTTCAAAAGAAAATTGTCATTTAATCCGATTTTCCTCGGATTTACAGATTATATGGAACGCCCTGTTGATTGAACTATTCTTCTCTTTTTCTTTTTCTCTGTGAGTCTGTGTCCCTTTGCTGTGTGTGTGTACATATATATATATACATATATATATTTGTGTGTTTTTGAATGGAGACTACGTGCCTTCCACGCTGTACTCGCTCTCTCTTCTGCTGTTAGCGTGTGTGTGTGTATATATATGTATCTCTCTCACTTTCTTTCTTTCTCTCTCTCTCTATCTCTCTCTCTCTCTCTCTCTCTTTATATATATATATATATATATATATACATATACTTATCCATATGTTCCATGTAGGCTCATATTCGAATGTGCTCTTGTTTACGTGTGTGTATATATGATCGCTTGCACGTAAGGTTATTTGCGATGCTTACCGGTGAATGTTTAAGACAAACACGTGAGTGCTTATTAAATATAGAGCTACCCCTACTTACGCATATTTCCTCCACAGGGAACTTTACTTCCATACAAAAGCGGATTAATCCAGTGTTTGTTAAACATATTTCTGTAATTCCCCACTGTTACAAGTTCAACATCCGAATTTCACCGCCCACATCTAGTTACACAAAAGACTAGTCTTGTATACAAAACAGTTTATTGCATAAGAGACTTATGTTTAAGCATATGCATCCCTAAATATCAGATTTAAAGGAAAGATGTCTTGCAAACGCAGTGCAAATAATGATGAGGAATTTATCAAGCGAAAATATATTTTACTAGTCCTGTCCTGAATTTCCCTTCCGGGATGAATATTCTCCGGGGATCACAGTAATGAGATTAAAAGAAATATTAGCAAACACTCACAAACACGCACACATACGCACACACACATTCCTGTACTCACTGTCTCAGCTATATATATAAAAACATTCTTATAAATTCATGTGTATACATGCATATATAAGTACGCACGTGCGTGCATACTCACACACATACTTTCCCCACTGCACACACACAAACACACACACACACATATACACACATATATACACACACATATACACACACATATACACATATA
Organism: Octopus bimaculoides; assembly: GCF_001194135.2. Lineage (NCBI taxonomy): Eukaryota > Metazoa > Mollusca > Cephalopoda > Octopoda > Octopodidae > Octopus > Octopus bimaculoides. The sequence goes on from NC_068990.1 coordinate 18,670,516, forward strand.
CACACACATATATACACACACATATACACACACATATACACATATACGCACACATATATACACACACATATACACACACATATACACATATACACACACATATATACACACACATATACACACACATATACACACACAAACACACACACACATATACGAGCGCGCTCTCAAGAGATAATTAAGATTCATTTGAATTAGGTACTTAGATTGAGTCACCAAGTCAGTCAGTATTATCCGCACAGCTCGAAGTAAGTTGAATAAAAAGCAAATAAGTGACAAGAATGTCTAGGTATTAGTGCATTACGGCCGTTTCGTGCGGATCCTTTTAATCGATCAGTATAAACATTGCATTTATTTGAAATGCACCGCCTTCCTCGCATGCATAAGATCATATAGGTTTTCAACATACAGGATAAACCATTATAATGTTTTTAGCAAATTCTCTACCAGAACTAGAGAATAAAAGAATTACATGCCTGTTGTTATTATTGTAGCAGAATGAACTTAGGGAGAAAATACCCCAACTATAATATGGAGTGGCAGAAGAGAATAACAAGGGGGAGTCAAGCGATGTTAATATAGCTACATTTATCTTTCTCCTTGTCACTACCAAAAGATCTAATGCCGCTAGTATTTTAAATACACTGAGAATCAAAACCACTGGGATTTGACATTTAAGGCTAGCTGCTGATGATAAATTAGCGACATTGACATGTCGGAATTACGATGAAATGTGCCTCTTCAGTCTCCCGTAACTTCCAGGGTGATCTCATTTCGATTAGCTTTGGAGTATATTATACCCAAAACGTCTATAAAATGGTTTTAATTCTTAGTGGATGTAGAATACTAGCGGCATTAAATCTTTTGATTGTGATGAGAAAGATAAATGTAGCTATATTAACATCGCTTGAACCCCAGAGTTATTCTCCTCTGCCACTCCAAATTATAGTTGGGGTATTTTTCTCCCTAAGTTCATTCTGATACAATAATAGCAACAGGCATGTAATACTTTTATTCTCTAGTTCTGGTGAAAAAATTTGCTAAAGAAAATATAATGGAGTCTCCTGTATTTTATAAAGCTTATATATTTTTATGCCTCCGAGGAAGGCAGTGTAGTTCAAATTGATGTAATACTTGCATTGATCGATTCAATGGAGACGCCTGAAACGGCCGTAATGTGCTAATACTTAGCCATCCTTGTTACATATTTGCTGTTTATCACATGAGAAAATCCCTTTATAGACGTATTGGGTATAATATAGTGCAAAGCTAGTCAAAATGAGATCACACTGGAAGTTATGGGAGACTGAAGAGGTACATTTCGTCGAAGTTGCGACATGTCATTGTAACGAACATGTGTCATTTACGAGCCTAAGCGACACATCGAGTCTGATGGATATCCGGTCTGAAGGATATCCGGACAATGTACAAGCGAGACGTTGATTTGCAATGAGGCCATAGCAGCTGAATTAAAATTTGTATCATGCAATAGAAGCATTTATAGAGTAAAATATTTATTTATATGACATATTTAATGCGTGTCGTTGAAAAGCCAGAAGCTGCAGTTTAACATCTGGAGGAAAAAAAAGTTCATTTATAGGTGTACTGTTCTGGAAAATACAATAAAATTCCGAGCGCGATAAATACACACGCGCGGGCGCATGTTTGTTCATATATTATGTATAATATATATATATATATAAATATTATATATATTTTACATATATAATTTATATACATATTATGTTTGTGGATATTGTACATAATACATAAATACGTATATACAGACATATATCCATTATCATATGTATGTGTGTGCACGTGTGTGTCTGTGTGTGTGTGGTTGTAAGTGTGTGTTACTTGAAAGTATGCATTTATGGTTTTGTATGCATTTATAACGGTTCATAACTATAGAGAGGAAGCATTAATTGAACATATTACCCCCAATCTAGAAATAAAGACAGGGAGATGGTATTTCACACTAGACTGCACTGAAGGAAATAACTGTGAACCATCTGACTATCCTGCTATAATCCAACGTATCAAGAGACACATGTTTACTCACGTTCAGCAGTCATGTACGCATGCGCGCGCTGGCAATGCTGACACGAACACGCACACCCAACCGTAAGCACATTCATATACGCATACATGCAGGAATGTGTATTTGATTATTTGCGAGAATGTATATATGCGTGTCTATATAACGTATATAGATATAGACAAACAAACACACACACACACACACACACACACACACACACACACACACATATATATATATATATATATATACAAACACACACACATACATACATACGTACCTATATATATATATATATATCTATTGTTTTACTTGTTTCGGGCATTTGGCGGCAGCCATGCAGGAGCACCGCCTTGAAGGTCTTAGTCAAACAGATTACAGTTCGTTTGTTTTTTGATGTAAATAGCACGTCGTATATAAAAATATATACAC
>NC_068990.1:18673606-18674096 GCF_001194135.2 Octopus bimaculoides
TGCATGTGATGATAGCATAAGTGTGCGTGTGTGTGATTGTATATATATGTGTGTGTGTGTGTGTGTGTGTGTGTGTGTGTGTGTGTGTAGATATAGATATATTAATATCCCTCTACGTCTACCTATTCTCCATATATACACACATAATATTGAGTGCAAATTCTGAAAATTGTTACGTGACGACAGTGCTTTATGGCAGCCATGTGTCATTGTGAACTGAAGACGAATCTGATTGACATTCCGCCTTTGAGGTGTTAGAGTAAACATTTTTTTCAAACTAAACCAATACCAATATGTAGGAACAGTAAAACGTTTGCTTTTAAATTAATCAATTCTGCAAGTTCTTCCTTCTGTTTCTATCTCTGTTTCTACAAAAGTGTTGTGAATGTGTGTGTGTCTATTTGTATATAAGCATGTGCATGCATTTTTTTGTGTGCATGTATGTATATGCATATTTTAAGTAAATGTGTATATATGTAATTATATATAT
>NC_068990.1:18674388-18675457 GCF_001194135.2 Octopus bimaculoides
ATGTATGTATATGCATATTTTAAGTAAATGTGTATATATGTAATTATATATATAAATATTATATAGCTGTGTGATTAAGGTATTCACATCTATTTGGTTCTCGGTTGGGATCCACTCTACATCATCTTGAGCATCTTCCATTAAATCCTACGCTGACTGAAAACAAGTGTTAGTTTGTTTACGTCCCTGCAATTTAGTGGTTCGGCCTGGGGAGAGCAGAGAGAATAAATTCCAGACTCAAAATAGTGCCCCAGCACATCTGCCATCCACTGACAGTAAAATAAGTGAAAAAAAAAAAAAGCAGTGGTTTTCGACCTAGGTCCACCTGAAGCTTGAGGGTTCAGAAGAGATTTTGTTAAAACTTATGCGCAATAAATCGGTTATACTTCAACAATATACAAAACATTTTAACATTTTTTTTAATGCAATTCCTAACAATATACAATTAAATATTTTTAACATGGAATAACTGACTATGTGGGTCCAGCAGAGTAAAAGAAAAATCAAAGAGGTCCAAAGAATGGTTGAGGACCACAGGTGGAGAGAAACTAAGTGTGTGAGCGATGGATATTTTGCAAATTCCTGACGATAGACATATTGATGTCCAGGTGTGCTTAAACCCCAGAAGATAGACAAGGCGGAGAGTCACAATAATATCAGGTGTAGTCATTGTGACAAAGACAGAAAACAGGGAGCATGATACTATTCGTATGTGTGTTTTTATCTTTGGTGTGTGTGTGTGTGTGTGTAAATGTGTTTTCTAGAGCATATGCGTGCGTGCGTACGAACCTGTGTGCGTTTGTGGACGGAGATTAAGAATCAGGCATATATGTAACCTACTATTTCTTTTTTTGTACTTTCAAAGTATCAACTTACGAAACTGTATCTCCAGTTTCAAACTCCATTCTGGCGTACATCAACTTTACTGTCTAGAATATTCTGGCAGATACTCATTCACTCACACGCTCACTCATTTATTCACATTAATCCCTCACTAACTCACATAGCTATTTACACACTCATCCTCTCTCTCTCTCTCTCTCTCTCTCTCTCTCTCTCTCTCTCTCTC
>NC_068990.1:18676655-18682524 GCF_001194135.2 Octopus bimaculoides
ATATATATATATATATATATATATAAGTTTGTATGTGTATATGATCCTATACGTATGAAAGTGCGTTTGTGAGTTAATTCATCCGCGTGTATATATTTACGTATCTCATTTTATTTATTTATTTTTGCTTTCACCCGCATATCTTTCATCACTACTATTACTACTAGTATTGAAGAGTTTTTTTTTTTCAAGGAGTACAATTTCTTACTGCTGCTGCATTTAGTAGTCCAGTTCAAATATACATACCAGTACATTCTCTTCGACTTTATCGGTTTTTACAAATTTTCTTATTTCTTTTAACTCACTGCGCCTATCCACACCCTCTTTCTAGCTCGGTCGCTTGTCACACACTTTCGCTGTCTCTTCTTCTCTGTCTCTCTCTCTCTCTGTATCGCATTCTCTCTATCACTCTCTCTGCTGTGTCTGTTGCACTGATTCTTTTTTCCTTACTTTACCATTCTATCGCTAATTCTCTTAACTTATTTCATAGCCCAAACTTCTATAAGTATCGTAGAAAATACGCCCGCAGCAATACACACTCATACATATTTCTCTCTCTCTCTCTCTCTCTCTCTCTCTCTCTATATATATATATATATATATATATATGTGTTATATTGTAATATTATTGAGATATATCTATAGACACGATCTATCACATAAATCAGTGCTCCTTTTCTCTTGTTATCCTATTAAATTGTCAGACTTCTTATATAATAATATACGCATATATAAGAGACATAAACTATTTGTTTTCTTTCTCTTATTCCTTTTATATCCTTCTTTATTCTTTAGTATTATCTTTTGCTGTTCTCTCGCTATTTTCATTGTCGCATTTCTGCTTTTTTTCTTTTATTATATATATGTAACGGTTTAGTGCTACTACATATATTACAGATGTTTATATAGATACATATCAACAGGTACAAGTATATACACTCATATTCATATAAGCATATTTATAAAGGGATCTCTATTTATTATAAATAGCACTTAGACACCTTTCGTTTTATGAATATCTTTCCCCAATCTTATTGCGAAAAATAAATTTATGCTCAGAAGTGCTAACTGTATAACGAAATAATTGTATATAAGAAATATATTGTTCTTATTTCGAATGTATCTATCCCGTTTTCATCATCGTTTGCAATAAATTAAAGTAGCAGAATAATTGCAAAGTTTAAAGTATATTTAAATTAAATCAAAATATTCCATATATATATATATATATATATATGGTTTACTGAAGCGTGTGAAGTGTGCAATGAATGGTTGCACATAATTGTAATCAAGACTGCATACTCAGTATGTTTTATTAGTACGTATATATATATATACATATATATGTATGTAAGTATGTATGTATATGTATATGTATGCATGTATGTGTCTGTATTTCTCCGCACGGACACTATTTCACTAAATTGTCTGCAGAATAATAAAAAAAAAAGTTTGTGGAAAGAAAGCTAAAAAGAAAAAAGAAAATAAACCAAAAATATCTGTCAAATGTAGGGGCAGACAACCACTCATACCTTTTTCACGTAGTGTGTTTATATACTTTTACAGGCAATTTCTATTTGACTGAATATTTTTGACTAGTTATTGTTATTTATATTTTAACCTGTTATCATAGTTACCTTGACTATTCTATATTAGTTTTAATGAGCAAAATCCCTGCTGATAGAATAAATACATATTTTTCGTTTTTCAAAGAGAAAAATTGATACCTAAGTTTATATAAGCGATAGCAAAAACATCTGCTAGTTTTATTGTCACATTCGATTTCCACACTTATTCTTCACACAGGCGTGTCAGTACTTAATTCTAGCTGTTTCTTTTTCTATATCTGCTAGCATATAACCATATGTGAATATGTGCATATAAATAAACATAAGCTAAGCTAAACTTGCCCCCATCTCTGTTACGCTATTACATATTACTTTTCATAACTAGTTTCTGTAAAACTACGAAGATTAATCGTCAAAACGTTGATGTGTATTTTACGGGACAAGCTAACGACACATCGATATGCATGCGTTTAACGGCGCAAGCAGATCCCAATGTCGGTGACGCTTCTTCCAACATGACGAGTGTTGCTTACAGCTTTATGTCAATGGACAATAAATCGAGGAATTCTGAAGAATCCCACCCTTCCCCCTCGGATGTTCCTCTTGTTTCCGTCTCAACTTCTCGTTGCCCCCCACGGAATTACGACTGCAATGGACCACAATACCCTAAACTCCTCAAACGGAAGTCAAAAAAGATATCAAGTGTTTATATCGCGACCACGAAAGAAAAGGTAGGAAAATTCATTTAATTTAATTTAATTTAATTTAATTTAATTTTCTAAAAGTTTGATCTCCATTTCAGCATTATATAATACAGAAAGTTGCGCATGTCTAGTCGATAGCATGTCGGACTACAATCCGAAGGATGGATAGTTCGCATTCCATTACCGGCACTGTTTTAAGCATTCACAACCTGATATGTAACTTTCGTTATTTAAGTCTACCTAATTGTAACCACGCAACAAGATGTAACGACCAACTTATTGTTGTAGACAGTAGTAGTAGTATTATATAATTATAAGTGTTTAGTTGTCTTGCAGCAGTGACTTGGAGTTATTCTATACACCTGAACAAGATGTATTACCGCAAATCTAAACTATTCTTTACAACGGCGTTTTGTAGAAGTTTATAGAAGTTTACAGCATCTCTAACTTGCATATGTTTCGCTGGATAAGGGTTAATAAATGACATGTTTTTTTATGTAATTCTGCACATTACTAAGCGTTTGTTATTATGAAGAATTTTGAATTTTGAAAATTTGAGGGAGAGAGAAAGAAAGAAGCAGAATGACTGAAAAAAATAAAATAAAATAAAATAAAAGCATAAAGAAAGAAAGAAAAGATATTATGTTTAATTATTTTTACATAAACGTACAAAACTTGAACTATATATAACATTGAACGGCTATATTTGTCACTTACTCATGAAAGAATGATTTAGCCATGTGAAGTGTTTTGCCACGGAATTTATTTCTCTACAAGACCAGGGATTATATGTATGTATGTATGTATGTATGTATGTATGTATGTATGTATGTATGTATGAATGCATGCATGTATGTAGAATATCTATATATAATTTGGAAGTAATTTAGAAATTCAGTTGGAACTGCTTCTCGATTTGATTCTAACATACGTTCGCCAATTTGGATTTATAAACTTTGATTTTAAACCACAAAAAAAAAAATAATAATAATAATAAATAACAAGAGAAAATGGAGAATGAGAAAAAGGGAAGGGAAAAACGCCACCCATGTTAAACCAAAGCTCATTCAAGAATGACACCGAAACGTATTCCTTTTGTTATTCAATGAAATATATTAATGTTGTTTTATTGAGTTGTAAACCGAAATAAACCTTGGATGGTTTCGCTATAATATTAATATTAAGGAACAAATACGAGATATTAAGTTACAGAAACTTCTCAAGGTAAGACGCATACCGAAATGGCATGGTAATCTAAAATATTGATAAAAAACATGTCATCATCAGGCATGAATTATAAACGCACAAACGCATACATATTTACACATCCACACACACGTGCACGCGCACTTATATATATATATATATATATATATATATATATATATATATATATATACACATGTATAATTATACATACACACATGCATAGGATACATATATATATATAGAAACAGATACACAAGAATGTATGTTATATATATATGTAGACAGATATAGACGTAGATGTATACAAACATGTATACAAATATAGGTATTTACATTACTTCGAGGACATGTTTGCAAGTATGTGTATATACATATTTGGTTGCTCGCAAGAAATTTGGGACTAACAGGCAATTGTATTTAGATATATGTGAAATAATTAGTGTAAATATAACTTATACAATCATAGTATGGATTTATTAACAGTAGAGCACTGCATTTTTAATTAGAGGCAAGTTCATTAAGCATACTAGTGTTGCCTGGGACTTCAAAAGCTGTATTTCATCCTATTCAACATGTTTGGTTAACTAGTTAAAAAGCCGGTAGAGTAAAGCTCGCAGATCCAGCCAACACTTATATACAGATGCACACGGATATAGATATATATTCATGCGTATAGAGAAATGCATTGATATGCTAATGCGCGTGCACACACAGTCCCGTATCTATCTTTACATGATTGAATATATACATAGTATAATATATATGCATGAGTGGGTGTGTCTATGTATCTCTTTATGTATGTATGTATGTATGTATGTACATATGTGTGCGTGTGTGTGTCTATCTATCTATCTAGCTATCTATCTATATATATATACATACATACATACATACGTTGATATATATATATATATATATATATATATATATATATATATATATACATATATATTCATATATAAGGCCTGTTTATGCAGAGTTGTCCTTTATCAAAATTCCATTCACGTGGTGTCAGTTAAAACGAGGCTATAGTAGATGAATGCTAAATCACGTTGCTGTGCAATGAATTCTATCCGGAAACACGTGGTTATTATACAAACATGGTAACTAAGCTACATGTGTCTTTATAACTTGACTGAGTTTGAAATTAGAAATTTTATTCGTAAAATGTCACAATTTTAAATTGATGAAAATTACGAAATAATCCCATCGAAAATGATGTATCACAGCCACTGCGATGAAAATTACAGGTGCAAACATAAAAAGGGGCATGAATTAATTCTTGGATTAAAACAGGGTATCTCAACACAGAATTAAACTGGTACGCAATATTTTAAACTCTTAGAGAAACTTATTCGCTTATAGTCGAAAGGCATTGTTTCGTTGATACTTTTAGTTCAAGTACTTGGTACGTACTAAGCATTTGTCCCTTGCTCTGATGACACTTCTAGAACAACGCCTAATATTTACGAAGATCTAAAACAATATTTCACAACCATATTTTACTTACAGACCTTTATTATTCCTATTTTAATCAGGTGGATCCTCATAGACATTCAATGTTTAAAAATTCCTATTTTCATTATCTAATATCACTGAGAATTTTATAAGAAAATTGTTAAAATATTTTCTGTATTGTCGACGTATAACTAGTTTATTGCTCATAAATTTTGGCAATAAAATATGCTACGTGGGTCCCAAAGGTCATATGGACACCAGTCGAGAAACAATGGTTTAACAGATAGTTTAATTCGTTTTAATCTTTTACTCTTGAACTAGTATTTTATAAATTACAGTCCGACCATGCGGGTGCACCTATTTTAAGCCGAACCTATTGATCATAGTAGACTTTATCGTAGCGCGCGCGCACAAACACAAAAATATATACACGCTCACATATTCCAGTGAAGGTATCACGAATTTGACCATCGATAAGTCATAAAATCATTTGGCATATATTAGATACACGCACTAGAATATGTTAACCTATTTACGTACTTGAAATAATTATTGAATTTATACAAATACGTTTGCTTTATATATATGATCACTTCGTCGGGTGCGACGTCGAGGATCCCAGCTGACACGATCAGCAGAGTAGCTTGCTAGTGACATTAACGTTAAATAGCTGAGCAATCCACAGACTCGTGTACTCTTAACATAGGTCTTAGGGAGATCCAGTGTGACACAGAGTGTGACAAGCCTGGCCATTTGTAATACAGATACTACTCATTTTTGCAAGCTGAGTGAACTGGAGCAACGTGAAATGAAGTGTCTTGCCCAAGAACATAACAAGTCGCCGGAAATTGAACTCACAATCTTACAACCGTAAGCCGAATGCCCTAACCACTGACACGTATATGTATATATGTATATATATATATATAT
>NC_068990.1:18682807-18694424 GCF_001194135.2 Octopus bimaculoides
TATATATATATATATATATATTTAAATCAGAATGAGATAAAAAACCAAGGCTGTGAAGATTTTAGAACATTTATAAATAGAAGGTCTTACAGCTGTTTCCAGGATATTTATTATATCCCTTCAACACAGACGGTGTAAGATTTGGGTTAAGCAATAGTTATCTTAATTAACTATTGCTTAACCATACTCTCACACCGTCTGTGATGAAGGGATATAATAAATATCATGGAAACAGCTATAAGACATACTATTTATATATGTTCTAAAATCTTTACAGCCTTGGTCTTTTATGTCATTCTGAAAGAATGTTTTTTTTTGTATGTACACATGCTGATATATGACCTACGTTGGGCTCCTTATTCGCATAATCACTGAATCTTTGACTTAACTATGGTCTATCCATAGCACTTACTCAGCATTACCTGACACTGACACCTGTGGGTCTTATTGACACCCTAACCTCTCATATCCCCCCCCTCTCTCTCTGTATATATATATATGTATATATATATATGTTTGCATACATATATGTATATATATGTTCATATATGTATATAATATGTATATATATATATATATATATATATATATATATATATATATATATATATATATATATATATATATATATATATATATATATATATAATTTGTAGATGTGTCGAACTATTTGATTTTGATAGGCTGGAGCTGAGTAAGCAACAAATGGCATCGAACAGCTAAACACACGCCTGGGATATAAGTGCTTAAATGTATAGCTTTCAATGGCTCACAACGAAAAAATAAATCCACACTGGTTATATGGTGAGGACTCAGTAAACTATCTAATTATAAGCGAATCAATAAGCACCCTTCAAATTTCCCCCTTCATCTGCAAAATATAGCAGTTAAACATCCAGTACTTCACATTGTAAACTTTGACGAAGGATATTTGAGTAAGGTAACTTTTCATATACAGAATGTGGAAGAGCCTACGGCTGGCCGTACTTATTTGATCCTATGTTTTCAGCACATCAACTGAACAGCAATTGCACTGAATACCATAAGTCTTGGTGGCATGTGCAAAACAACAACCTTTTAACAGGGATATTTCCAGTACGCTATCTCGTCATTTATGTCAATTTGGTAGTATTTATATATTCCTTTATTGTTCATATCTTCAACTATCATATATTATACGTTAGCATACGAATGGAAGACACAAAACGACTGATAAAGCGATTTGTGGTAAATCGTATTAGCACAGTTATCACCGGGTTCAAATCTCACCGAGATCAATTCTATGTTCGCATCCTCTGGGGATTGATAAATAAAATTAGTTTCAAGTACTCTGGTCGTTTGGTTGGTTTCTCTAACTCTTTCCTTGTTTTCTGTTTTTTTTTTTTTTTTAGAAGGAAAAGATTGGATAGAATATGTTAGGAAAACAATGTCTCAGACAGGCCGTATGTGACGATGACACGACACGTATTCAACCATAAGGGTTTAAGTGCCCATGCCATATCACTTGCGCGGCGTACATGCATGAATATGTGTGTATGTGTGTGTGTATATATATCATATATCTATCCATACATACGTATATATATATATATATATATATATATAAATACATATACATACATATGTATCGTATGATTACATAAACACACACACACACACACACACGTATATATTAGATATTGTGTAGTCATAGATGTATGACTGCTATTGATATCTGTGACCTCAATTTGCAATACATCCATATTTGAACATATTTATTGTAAAGTTAATATTGTAACGTGTTCCTTGATGATCCGTTGTGGCTAAGACCTATAGTCACGCTTCAAGCAACCACAATGTTGAAACGGGCGTAGAAACTATTATAAAACCTGTGTTTATCCTTAAACATATAAATATATATCTCAAAAATATACAAAATAATATTTAAAATCAAACAGAAACAGGTGAAGGAACATCAAATAGGGTGTAGTAGAAAAATACTTCCGAAAGAATCGCTACATTTTCTCCATCAGTAACACCCAGTCGTTAACATGCTGGTGGGCGGAATGCTTAACGGTTGCACGGTAAATTATGTACACCGGGGAAACATGTTGATCTGACCTCAGTCTTGAAATTGGATTTCAGGATGTAGAGCCATGATCAGTCCTGATCTGAGATGAAAGTCTCAGATATAGAATAAAGGAAATAACAACATGTTCTTTTCTTCGAATTCGAATGGCAATTTTTCAGCGGGGTTGGTGTAGATCAGTGTTATATGGATTCCCAAGGGTCATATGGAACCCGGTTGGAAACCCCAGGTGTAGATATCATTATCGTCATATTTTAATTTTCCGTCAATCAAACCTCGACGAGTCATATGAAAAAATCATTAAATTCATTGTCAATTTATTTTGTTTAAGTCATTGTGAATGTCAGGAAATCTCAACTCTCTTTCTCTCTTTAAAATAGGAGGCCATACTTCACCGACCAGATTATTAAAGGAATTTTTTATTAACTGAGATAATGCTGGGGTTTGTTCATTAGGAAATAAGTTCTAGTTCTGACTCTTTTCTTTATAAATAATCCATTGTATATATTGATTTCTAACATGCGCACAAAGCAACTATTGTAAAGGTAATGCTATGCAGATTGATCACATAATGTCAATGTCATTGATTTTATCCATTATCATAAGTACGCAGAGTAAAGTCGTCTACAAAACGATTTCAACTGAGAAATTAAGAACGTGGGAAAATCTAAGAGACGCCTTACTCTATGACGCATAAACAGCAAGAGCTATTTAGAGATATTGCAAGTGTTTTCTGGATTCATCGCAATGTTGGAAAACCTTCCATATCATCAGCAGGTATCTCAAGGTCGCTAGCGTTTCGCCCCATCCTTGTGCGTTTTTCCTGTGTGGGGTACCGCGGACTTAATTAGTCTTCGGCTGGGGAAATATTCCATTTGAGATCCCTCTCCAACCGAGCTGGTTTCTGCTGTTATGCCTCTCTACTTGAATGATCTTTTCATTTCTCTGGATTCCAGATCAATTTCTCCAAAAAGTAGCGCAGCTGCCTATGGAATACCGCGATAGCCGACTTCAATAGAAATGTGGCTGCACGCTAACCCTTGAGAAGTGCCTCGTTAACCAAGTTCTGGTAACTGGTTTTCACCAGTTGGTGAGAAATGTCGATTCTGTCCTCGCTAGGCATTGTTTTTGCAGTTCTGGATAGCTGGAGGGATGCTATCGCTACATCGTCTGAAAAGATGTTATAAAACATTCAAATTACCAAGCCAAGCTATTTTCTATTCGATCAAGCTCTAATTACTAGTCATAAAATTCATGGAGTACAATCTTATAGTATGTAATAATTGACCCGTTTTATGTAAATGATTCCAGGTATAACTCTACAGAGCCGTTCTTCAAAAGACATTTTCAAGACGTGGCCATTCCATTTATAAGACGAGCAACGTTTATCTCGGACTACTGTATGTTATGTACCTTTTCATTTCCAAGACTATCAGATTTACTTGGAAGAAAATGTGTATCTAAGACTAACAGGCACCAACGTTAGTGCGTAGAGTCTTTCGTTAGATGGGTATGATGTATTACAAGTCTGCCAAACGTGCGGATGGTTCGTATTTATAGACATTTCGACTTATTTCCAACAGGTTTATTGATGTACCAGACAAAAAACGAAATACGCTATCTTCACGGTGTACCGTTAAGACAAAACACAATATAGCAGGGATACTTATCGGTGAAGTTAAAATTCTAACTACTGCAGTTTTCTTCAATAAATTGTAACAACGCCAGTTGGACAGGGAAAATAATTACTTAATAAATAAAACATATTTACAAATCCATTTCCTTGAATAATCATGATATGAATTTTAATAGTTTTTTCAATTACGAATGTTTATTTTATAGAATCTGTGTGTGAGGTCTGTTTACGTTGTTACAAAATGAAAAGCCTGACTTCATGAAATATATTATAATTAATACCACATCCGATATTCTTGTATTCATGTGTACACACGATTATGATTTTAAGGATTCATGTGAATGTGTGCATATAAGTATTAATGTATCTCCCCACCGGCATAGTAAATAGTTGCATATATGTGTGTGTGCTTGTGAGAGTGTGTGTGTGTGTGTGTGTGTGTGTGTGTGTGTGTGTGTGTGTGTGTGTGTGTGTGTGTGTGTGTGTGTGTGTGTGTGTGTGTGTGTGTGTGTGTGTGTGTGTGTGTGTGTATGCATGTAGAAATTTGGCTGTGTGGTAGGAAGCTTGCTTCCCAACCACATGTTTCTGGGTTCCGACCCACTGCGTGGCACCTACTGTAGCCTCGGGCTGACCAATGCCTTGTGAGTGGATCTGGTAGACGGAAACTAAAAGAATCCCATTGTAAATATATATATATATATATATATATATATATATGAATATATGTATGCATGCATCTATGTGTGTGTGTGTCTTTGTGTCTATGTTTGTCCTCTCATTACCACTTGACAACCGGTGTTGGTGTGTTTATGGGAACGTAACTTGATGGTTCAACAAAAGTGATCGATAGAATCAATAAGTACTCGATGTACAAAATCCTTGAAAAACTCGGTTTCACGGTAAAAGAGCAAAAGAAATTCACGCGAATTCTGCAAAACCAATCTATTGGTAGCACAGTGAAGAATTCTTATGTGAATAGATGCACACACTTGGGTGTATGCATTGACATATCAACAAATACATCAATTTAACCATATATTTACGAACGCCGCAAGCTCTCTTAACTCAAAAAGTCTTGTCGCTTTGTTAGCAACCGGCTAATTTGAATTTAGCTCAAAGAAAATTCATAGATACATAATAGTTACGTATATTATGGCTACAACCCGATTCTTCTCTTAAAGAACCACGGACCTGGCTTTTCACACTTTTCAGGGACCTACACACTTTTACACACATATGGTAGCGATGGGAACACCTTGTAATAGGTCTTCAGAGAGAACACATATCTGCATTCTATTTTGGAAGATTTCATCGAGGGTTTCGGCTTTTCATCGAGTGTTTTGTCTGTATAAGTGTATAAGCATATATGTTGATCGGTATACTTATGTGTGTACATAGAAGTATATATTCGCATATACGCATGTGTATATAGTTACCAAAATTTGGGTATGTATATGTGAGTGCGTGTATGGGTATGTATGAGAAATATAAATAGGTTTTTGTGAAAGAATGTACGTGTGAGTTTCTGTACGTATATGTGTGTACTTATCTGACCAATGAATATGTAAGATCGGCGTAGGAAATTCACATGTGCAACCAGCCACGAAGAACAAATCTGAGATACAGCCAAAGAGAAAGCAATACCACAGAAAGGCTAGCCTGTGCCACACACAACCTTCTATAATGATCAGAAAAGCGTGCTCTCACAGTTCGCAACATGAGAATATCGACCACAATCAAATTCAAATTCAAAATGCTACAACCAGAGAGAATGGCCTTCAATACCAACATTTTAAGCTAACCGACACAACACTTGTATATCGCCTGAGGAAACACAACTAGATCTCCTTATGCAAGCAAACTGTTGCATAATCAAATGCCTGTATTAATTGGAGAACTACGTTACGTCGAAACAATAGTAGTGAATAATAAATAAACGTTCAAACGTACTCCCTCTCCTTGACTCCAATCTCTTCAATTTTATATTCACACACGTCGAATGCCCATTTTTGGGGCCGATATATGTAATAAGGTTACCTATACTCTTGAGTTATTCTGGAGGTGGACCAGCTCTATACTGTACTCTAACACGTTCCTAACGGAATACATCATAACTATCTTTGTATGTATGTATGTATGTATGTATGTATGTATGTATGTGCGTGTGTGTATGTATGCATGCATGTATGTATGTATGTATGTATGCATGTATGTACGTATGTGTGTGTTTCTGTGTGTACGTGAATGTGTATGACTATAGATATATATACATACACATTCATATATAGATATAGACGACTACGCGCACATACAATATATTTGCAGATGTATGTGTGAGTGCGTGTTTGTGTGTGCTTGTGTGTGTGTATGACAATATATGTATATTAATATATACACATGCACATGT
Source organism: Octopus bimaculoides (assembly GCF_001194135.2). Taxonomy (NCBI): domain Eukaryota; kingdom Metazoa; phylum Mollusca; class Cephalopoda; order Octopoda; family Octopodidae; genus Octopus; species Octopus bimaculoides. The sequence continues at coordinate 18,688,919 of NC_068990.1, forward strand.
ATATGCCTACACACATAGACCCAATAGTTATGCATATATATATATATATATATATATATATATATATATGTATATATATATATATATACACAAGCATAGCTGCACACGCATTCACGTAACCATGTAATATCTTCACCACATGGCATGTAAATCTTCTTTCGTTACATTTTTTCTTCACACGCCAAACCCTAATTGTGTCATGGAAAAAGAAATTATTGCAACTCTTAATTATAATTTTAGCATCAGCACAAACTCCGTTTGTTATTTCTGTTTAGCTTTTCTCTCGTATCAAATCAAGGCAAGAGAATTGCGCATGAAATCTTCATACGTCACCTTTAGTGTTGGTTATATTTAACTCAGTGTTACCAGGCAAACACTGTTGGTTGTACAAAATCGCAGTACGATTTTTGTCGAACGTATACCCTACTTAGCTAAATGTTATGGCCTGAATCGTCAAATTTCGTTTTCGAGAATTGTTTTTTTTTCTTTAGATACATTTCCTGTTCGGAATTCCTCTTGTAATATTCTTGTAAATTCAGTGTAGAAGACGTCTCTGTTGTTTTGATACACTTACGTACAGAACACACATATGCATATATCCCTATATACATACATACATACATACATTACATACATACAAACGTACGTACGTAAGAAGCACTAACGGCAACAAGTCCACCGAAAATGAAATAGAAGTAATCTCTTATTTCAACGTAGAGTATTCAAGCTATTCAGGGAGGATTTCTTTTTCTTTTATCTTCTTTGTTTCAGTTATTATATTGCGGCCAAGCTGGGGAAGTGCATAGAAGAATTTTTATTTGAATGAATCGACCCGATGGTTTACATGTTTTTTGTCTTCAGACCTGGTAGTATTCAGACTTTTTGCTGAACCGTTAAGTTATGGGTACGTAATCACAGCCATACTGGTGGTCATGTGATGGTAGGGAACAAACAGTACAAAGACACACACACACATACACCTCATATATACAGGGTGCGATGAATAAACTGCCGTCTAAATTACGCAAAAATTACAATAACACTGACATCTCATTTAAAAAGATATATTTAACAAAATTACTTCAGAATATTTTGAAATACTAAAGAGTAAATTTATTCAATAAAATCGCCATTGGCTTCAACCACGCCCTCCAGACGACTTCGGAATCTCCTGCAGCTCTTCTGAGCGGCCGCATTGTTTAAGTTGGTGAATGCGGCCATAATCATTGCCTTTAGTTCATCTTTGGTGTTGGTCTCTCGCTAAACTGCGCTCCATACATAATAATTAAGGGGGTTGCTGTCTGGGGAGTTAGGCGACCAGATGTTGGAGATTATATGGTCGCTGAAATTGTCTGATAACCATTACTGGGTTATCCTGATTGTGTGGCATGGTGCAGAATTTTGTCAGAACACCCTCTTGACCCAGGGTAGCACTACCTCCTCCAGGCACTTGATGTAGTCCTCCGAGTTGGGTCTGTGTGGGAAGATGAATGGAGGCATAACGTCGCTATCTCTAGTGATCATTCCAAACACCATGATGTTGACTGGGTGTTTGATTTTTGTCACATGCTTTGGGAACATTACAAGTCAACGGTTGTTCTGTGTGTTCACTATGTGATCCTGGTAGAAGTTTTCCTCGTCTGAGAAAAATATCTGATCCTACCAGAAATTTTTCTCATCTGAGAAAAACCAAAGCATGTTCGGTTGGAGGTGGGGGTGCTTGCGTTTGTTCAAAAGATTCGTAGCGCGGTTTTTCCTCTTGTCCTTGATGGCTTGAGATAAAAATTGGCCCTTTCTCATCTTGTATAAGGAATGCAGAATGCCTTCATGCACTACCTGCCTGATAAGAAACTCAGACACTCCTATATCCCTGGCGATGGACCTGGTTGATTTGGAGGGATCGCTTTATTTCCAACGATTTGATCAACAACGTGATATTTACATATTTTTGATAACATCTTGTTTGTGTGTACAGCAGTGATTGTCTTCTGACTTTCTACTGTAGGAAATTAAGTATATCTAAGTTAGAAGTAACTGAAATAATTCTTTAGTGCATACGAGATAGGCAGTAAATGCTTATTTCACCCACTGCTTCCAAGCCACAATAGAATACAAACATACAGAAATTATGCCAACCACAGCAATAGCTACACTCAATATATATGATATTTTTCACATATTTTCTGTCTTTATTTCTCGTATTTTCATTTCGCTTTTAACTCAACATTCCAAATTATTTGCGGAACGAACCAATTTATAGTAATATACTGTAAATTCATGGCATTTAATTCAGATGCCACTCTTTTCAAAATATGTTTTTTCTGATTATTAAACAATATAGAGACCACAGATGTCGAGTTAATTTCAAAAACTCATATTTGTAAATATACTTTTCAAATGTAAATTGTATATAATTCCGGTTATGTTAGTCAATGATAATATCAAATTAATTCCATTTGGCTAATATAAATAAAATGGAATTATATAGAAAATCACGTATTGAAAACTTTCCCTAATGCATCACCGATATATATGAAGTGAAGTATTACTTGGAATAGAAATCATGTACTTCCTTTCTTATACTGGAAATATTCAGAAACAAGAGAAGTAGTTGCATGGTTTGAGGCTTTGAAATTTTGCTGCTCAAGTGGTGTTGATTTAAAAAGAATCCAATTATTTCAAAAATGTAATGGGATGATATTAATGTTACGCATTTTAATTAAAATAGGTATTAAAGGCGTTGAGAGTGTTGTTCCGAACTTTTTTTATATATTAATCTCCTTTTTTGTTTCTCTGATAACTGAATTGAATAAACTCTCCAGGTGGTTTGAATTGAAAATCCTTTTGGGTTAAAGGTACATAATTCAACTTAATAATTAAGGCGAAATCGGCACCAATTTGTCTGGAAAGAAATATAGACATAAACGTGAGATAGATAAGCGTGTTTATTCATAATCTATCTAATTTTGTTTCTTTCATTTCCGTCTAAGACTATGCAAACCAACACCACAGGGCGGATCAGAATATTCAAAAGAAAACAGAAAGTCGGTTCTGATTTCGGTTTCCGTTATATTTGGAAAACCTGATAACTAATAATTCATTTATTTCTACTTGGTTTACGCTATTTCCGTCTACCTTACACTTCATTTGATATTATTTGTAAAGAATGGGCGGCGAGCTGGTAGAATCGTTAGCGCGCTGGACGAAATGCTTAGCGGTATTTCGCCCGTCACTACGTTCTGAGTTCAAATTCCGCCGAGATCGACTTTGCCTTTCATCATTTCAGGGTCGATGAAATAAATACCAGTTACGTACCAGTTGATGAAATCGACCATCACCTCCACCAAATTGCAGGCCTTGTGCCTATAGTAGAAAAGATTATCTGTAAAGAAATATGCATATATATACATTCTTTTATTCTCTTAGTCAGGTAAAGCATGTGTCGCAGTTTCGGTTCCCAGTCATTGAATTTAGGTCCCTTTTGTTTCTAATAGGACAAAAACATTCATAAAACAAAGTAGAATAAATATTTAAAATCAATTTGAGAAACGCTGTAATAAAGAAGAATGTTGCTACAGTTTCACTGTTCCACTGGCATTAGTTCTCAAAAGCCGTTACCTACATTTTAGAGAAGAAATGTTTTGTTGAAAGGGGTTGTTTAAATAGAAAGAAAACTCTCATACGAAAAATTAGCAAATGCAACCAGGTTAGATGTAAACTATCTGATCAAAGATCCTAATTTTCTTTTAATAAACGGATGATGCAATATTCCTCCATTTTTCAGTTGATGCTTTTGTTTAGACCCGTATTGTACCGCTAATTAACTTTAATACGGGGATGAAAGTTGTTTAGGGAGTGCAAGCCCTGGTCCAAATTCTTTTACAAACAAAGCCGATCTTTTCAAACATGATATCAAGTCAAACATGCATAATTATCTCTTCTGTTATAGGCTCAAGATTCGAAATTTTGGGGAAGGGGTTAGTCGATTACATCGACTCCAGTACACAACTGGTACTTATTTCATCGTTCCCGAAAAGATGAAAGGCAATATTAATCTCGACGGAATTTGAACTCAGAACGTAAAGAAGGACGAAAAAATTTTGTTCGGCGTGCTAACGATTTTGCCAGCTCGCTACCATAAGCACAGGAATAATAATAATAATAATTATTATTATATTTGTACAACAATCAAATCAGATAAAGGCAATAATAAAAAAGTAATATTTTAAATCAGTCCAAAAATGTTTCTACACTTCTTCACTTTGGCGATGAAGGTTTTCATAATGATGCCCAAGACATTTTCATTGCTCCACCAAACATTTTAGTGAGTTCGCTTGCACCCCTTGTTACCGAGCCTATGCTATGCAAGTTAGGCACATCAATGAGTAAGAGTATCATATTACCGTCCTAGTTCTATCACTTCAGACATAATGTCTCCAATCCCTTTTATTCAATGCGGCCTTCCTTTTCTTTAGACTCTAAACTATGGTTTGAAAAAAAAACAAAAAAAAACAAAAAAAAACATTTCACTGCTATTCTCTCTATTGTTGTTTAGCTACAGATCAACCCCGCCTTATCAACCGTATTCCAATCTTGATCACTCAGTATTATTCCTAAAAGCATATCAAGGGCTACATTATTGGATGTGGTTTTCCTATCTTTAAGACTTTATAGATTAGTATTTCAAGGGTATGTTATATCGGATAAGGCAGTACCTAACATAGTGTACGACTCGACATTTACATTATTATCTCAGTAAATATCAGGTTAAGCTGTAGCCTAATCTCAGTCTCATGGTTCGTGAAGTGTTTAATGATATATTTTATCCACCTAAAGAATGACTGAACAATTTTGGAAAATACCTGTTTTCTATTGAAACATTTCTTTAAAATGTTTTCCAATATCAGTTACACATTCTTCATATAATGAGCACATCACCAAGCATATTGTTTTCCCCATTCTCTTACCGAATTTCCAAACAATGCAAAAGTATTAGAAACCTTGTATAATTTTCTCAAACTATTTGCCTGTACGACATTGCCGATTATTGTAATGTAGACAACTCGTTTTTTTTCGTGTAATGCGAAGTAAAAAGTACTTTGATTTAAATTAAGTGAAATTTGTTTTGTTTTGACACCTTACGCAGTTTTCCTGAGAGTCATTATTTTACGTTCATTTATTCATTGGCACAGTAACTATATACGATTTGCAATTATAAAAACAAATATTAACATACCTGAGATATATATATATATATATATATATATATATATATGCGAGCAAAAATAAATACAAAAAAGGTGAGTTTTTTGTATGATATATTATTTTGTTTAAAAGAGTTCCAACACTGTCTGTTTGTTATGTTTTATTTATATTCCTGCAGAACCAATGTGGGGTATAGAATATGGAATATACAATATATAATATAAAATAAAATAAAATAAAAATGGATGGCACCATGAAAGAAAGTATTGAATGTAGATGGAATATTGAGTGTATATAAAGA
>NC_068990.1:18695415-18696111 GCF_001194135.2 Octopus bimaculoides
TGTATAACAGACCCATTTTTAATCATTTATAAGCAACAATAATTCTTAAATCAAAATTGGTGGTCTAGTAAACAAGTTTCGGAATTCGCTTCAACGCACATAACATAAAATTATGTTAATCCTCCTTTGAAATAAATGTATGCCTTTACTTGTATTACAACTAATCACGCTTCTTGACAATATTTTCCTGCCTTAAACCACGCATGCGCACAAACACTAACAACCCCACCCCAACACTAAAACACACCCACACACTAACACACACACAGTCCCTGACGCGCACACACAAACACACACACACATACACACACACGTACACGCAGACACGCACGTACACACATATGGGCGCTGGCGTGGCTGTATTGTAAAAAGTTTGCTTTCCAACCGCGTAGTTCTTGGTGCAGTCCCACTGCGTTGCCTCTTGGCAAAGTTTCTTCCACTACAGATTCAAACCGATCTAAGAGTTGCAAGTGGATTTGGCAGAAGGACACTAAAAGTAGTCCGCCAGATGTCATGCTTAACCGCTAGCTCCAAAAGTTTTATTTTATTCTCTCTCTCTGTTTATTTCCTTGTGTTCCTCTCTGTTGAAGAGCATAGGCTCGAAACATAAAAGACTTTCACACCTTCTCAAACATTAAACTAATACACCCGTTTGTTGTTTATACATCAGTCTTCGTCTTTTGTTTTTCTATAATT
>NC_068990.1:18696339-18704665 GCF_001194135.2 Octopus bimaculoides
TTGTGAGTGGATTTGGCAGACGGAAACTGAAAGAAGCCCGTCGTATTCATACACATATATATATATATATATATATATATATATGTGTGTGTGTGTGTGTGTGTGTGTGTGTGTTTGTGTTTTTGTCTGTGTTTGTCACCCGCAACATCGTTTAGGTCCCCGTAACTTAGCGGTTCGGCAAAAGACACCGATAGAATAAGTACTAGGCTTACAAAGAATAAGTACTGGGGTTGATTTGCTCGACTAATGGTGGGGATACAGCTTGGCCGCAGTCAAATGACTAAAACAAATAAAAGCTTAAAACAAATTAAGTCCTGGAATGGATCTTTTGGAATAAATTGTTTCAAGGCGTTGCTTTAGCATGGCCGCAGGCTGATGACGGAAATAATTTAAGGAATTACTCTGTACTCCCTGAGCAAAAACAAAATGTTAAAATAGGTGTCTACATTTCGTAACTTAGACAAGATGGGTGCTTCCAAAAACACATACGGGTATGTCTTCGTTTTTTTTATCCTAACATTGTATACAGCAACTATCAGTTAGGACTGATACCCGGAACCATGTGGTTGGTAAGCAAGCTACTTACCACACAGCCACTCCTGCGCCTGTTGAAGTATTTAGAACGTATACAATGACATCTGCATATTCGGTATTCTCATATCTTTTCTAGGGAACATATTGATTTTCTATTTGGATACATAACCATTAATACCACTAAAACCACTTTTATTATAGTGTATATTGACACACAAAGAAGGCAGTCTTTCATTGCTTCTTATGTCTTTAAGCTGGATATTTACTTTGCCTGTTAATTTCTCTCAACTAATCTCTCCATCTTTTTGATTCTCTATCACATTTTATTAATATTTCTCAATATATATGCTGATTCATGAGTTTCTTCAATTGAAGTCACTATCTATATTGTATAAACCTATCAACCATTTTGAATTTGTCACGACTTTCTAATTAATCTTATACAATCCAGTTTCCCTTTATCATGACTAATTCAACTTTAATCCTTCTCCTCCATTTCATGTTCTCTTTGAGACTATAAATCAGCAAAAGATATCTACTCTGTAACCACCTACATCGTCTTTATTCATAATTGTTTACACGCACACACACACGAACAATTATGTATGCTTTTCTATTGTGAAGCCTCTCCCGCACAAATTAAAATTAAGCCTAAAACGGTAATTTCTTGATAATAAATCCCCAGGTCGTAAACAATAACAAATAATCATTTTGACAACGTGTAATCTGTACAAATAATAATAATAATACTACTACTACTACTACTACTACTACTACTACTACTAATAATAATAATAATAATAATAATAATAATAATAATAATAATAATAATAATAATAATAATAATATAAGTGAGGTTCTACCAATTGTCATTTGAGCTTTAGAAACAACAATGAAAAGTCTCAAAGAGTGGGTAGAAACGATTGACTTGCAGAAGCACATAGAATAGTAATATATGCAAATGGTCTGCTTGTTAGAAATGACGAAGGCCATACACAATCTCTTGGCGGCTGAATTCGCCGGTGATAACTATTTATCTAAGTGTAAAGCTACCTAAATTCAAAAGAGATACAAAGAATTCTGAAATAGATAAAAAATAATCTTTCCTAGTATGGGCACAAGGCCTCAAATTTTGAGGGACCTATTCTGTAGGATTTTACTCCACTTCAAACACTTTGCAAAGTTGTTTTTCAAAGTAGTGGTTTTCTGATTGCAGCCCTCCGTGAAATCTGCCTTTGTGCAGCTCTCGGCGAACAGTTTTTGTGGAAACTGGGTTCCCGAGGTGGTCATTAAGCTATGCAACAATTTTGGAAGCTGTATTTTTGTGATCCATTCTAACAATTAGCTTAAAAGTCCGACGCTCCCTATCTGAAAGTTTTGGTTTTCTTCCAGAGTTTTGTTTCGACGAGGAGGTTTCCCCACCTTTCTCAAAAGCTGTCATTACTTTCGAGACAGTACTTGTTGATACACCAAACATTTCGGCTGTTATCGTTAGGCTATCACCTACCATACGCGCACCAATAATTTGACCTCTTTGAAAGTCCGATAGTTCTGTCATTTTAATGAATTTTATTTACATTTTTCTGCTGATATTTGAAAAGAATCTTCAATTTTAGAAAAAAACATACTAAGCAACACTAATAATAAATAAAAGAACATAAAAATAAACAAGCTTTTGACGGTTTTATAGATATTTCAAAATTATGATGCTATGATGCTCGGTGTTTCCATTATTTTGTCCAAACCCTGTATATAATTACAGTGTGCACATCATATGTGTATGTTGTTTCTCATAAGCATATGCGTGTATACTTACAAAAGTTATATACATATCTAACTTGTGTTCACATGTCAGTAAATGTCAAATATTTTTGAATTCTCACGAGGAGATATACAAGTTGTCGTATAACAGAAACTTTATTTGACACAAATCTCATCTTAATGTCATTTCATAGGTTCTTCTCTTCCCATACCACTTCTCTCACAAAGCGCTTTACACAACCGAACTAAAAATCAAAAGGAAAAACACTCGGACGTGTATATATATATATATATATATATATATATATTCCGCTGTAAAACGTTTTCTATATTGATACGATACATGCGTGGGAATCCAAAGCTAAGTTATGATTATAAAAATATAACATAGAAGAAGAATACACGGAAACAATGCAAACCATATCTATCTTTTTATTGCCAACAAGGGGCTAAACATAGAGGGGACAAACAAGAACACACAAAGGCAAATAGTCGATTACATCGACCCCAGTAAGCAACTGGTAGTTATTTAATTGACCCCAGAAGAGTGAAAAGCAAAGTCGACCTCGGCAGAATTTGAACGCAGAACGTAACTGCAGACGAAATACTGCGAAGCATTTCGCCCGGCGTGCTAACAATTCTGCCAGCTCGCCGCCTTTGAAACCGTATATATTAAATACTACTTCCTTCAAATCATCCATCATAAGTTTCTGTTTCAAGCACTTTTAGGTATATACACAAAATAACGTTCCACCCCCTCCCCCCACACAAAACACACAAACACACACACATACGCAAACACACACATCATTTTCATCAAGTGGGCAAATTAGAAAAGATTAAAAATTCATTTGTTTAATGTAGCAAACCGGAATCAGTATGTGACATACATCTAGTTAGCAGGTTGCTAATTTATAAACGACCATTATCGGGATAAGTTATCGAAAAACACTACGTAAATGAATCAAAAATATAAAATACAACGGGAAGTAGTTCTGATATTGATAAAGAAATAAAATTTATATAATTATGCATCTATGTATCTCTGTGTGCACGTAAGAATATGTAAATGTTATATATATATATATATATATATATATATATATTATACACCTGACACTTGCATTATTGTCTGTATAATACACTCACACAGTCAGACAAAGAAGAATATATATATATATATATATATTAACATATATATATTGATATTTATTGAAACTGCTCTCTCTTTTCTCTCTCTCTATCATACACATATAGAAGTACACGTATACGAGAAAGAGCTGAAACGTTCACAGGCTGACTATGATACTACAGCTGTGAAGTCTTGCATGCAATAATTTCAAAATCTTGTTAATAACTGCATTGTTTCTTGCCGGGTAAACAGAAATCTGACTGCTCAAATAAGACTCAAATGTAACTTGCAGCGACTTTTCTTGGATACGGACAAAATTTGGCATCGTTGTGTTATCAAGTGTTTACAGAAAAGGGGTTTAGCTCCCAAGGTAATCTAAGCTGATATGGTTGCTACATTTTCTTTACCCGGCTTTAGTTACGTAACGTGATATTTTGGCTTTATTTACGTAACGTGATATTTCAGTTTTATTTACGTAACGTGATATTTCAGTTGCCATTAAAAATTGTGACACATCCTCTAGAGGCAGAGATATTTTCAGTAAATCTTGAATTTATGTTCTACGCATTTTAATATAAACTTATTCGTCTATTTTGTTCATGTAGATGTCACTAGATCACACTGAGTTACTCTTTTAGCTCAAGTTTTAAAGACTTATTTCAGTTATATCAATTAAAAGAGGCCTTCAAATTCACACACTCTCTCTCTGTCTCTCTGTCTCTCTCTGTCTCTCTCTGTCTCTCTCTGTCACTCTGTCTCTCTGTCTCTCTCTCCATGTCTCTCTCTGTCTCTCTGTCTGTCTCTGCCTCTGTCTCTGTCTGTCTCTGTCTGTCTGTCTGTCTGTCTGTCTGTCTCTCTCTCTCTCTCTCTCACACACACACACACAGAGTTTCTTGTTCTTACGTAGCCATTTAAAAACTGCAGATGTACCAGCACCTGAACGACTGTCATGGATATTCATGTGCATTTATTCCAAACTTAAGTCGAATATTTAAACTGTAAACGTTTTCTGATTCAGGCATAGGGCCAGTAATGTTGAAAAAGTCAGGGGATTCGTCTGTACTTTAGCTACTCGTATTTGACTGGTACTTTATATTATCGACCCCGAAAAGGCGAAAATCAGAGTTGATCTCGGTGGGATTTGAATGCACAACATGAAAATCCATTCGGTAAACAACTACTAAGCAATTAGTCTTCTGCGCCAAAATTTTGCAATGTCCTCCACTTTATTGAAACTATAAATGATAGCAAATTCAGAAAAAGTATTGTGATAAAAATTAGCTGAAACAGCATTAATCATATTGCCATTCTTTTTCTTGAGATGCAAGGGTAAACGTTCTAAGAAGCACTCTAATTGTTTATATATTTCGTTTCAGTAGTTTTTAGCACTCAATGCATTTCTTTTAGATTTTATTCATTTTTTGCTAATTAATGTTTTATTCGAAAGCGATAGCGTCGTTATTCTTTTCTGTTTATCGATACAAATACATGGTTCTAATCGGTGTTTGATGAATTTTTCTCTCCATTTCATTTCGTAAGCTGAGATTTTGATGTTGTTTGTCTCTTGGGTAACATTGTTAACATTTAGTAAAAAAGACAGTTTAGAAGAAGAATGGGAGTTTGACGAAAGGAATTAAGAATACGAGTGGTGGGGGAGAATAAGGTAAAAGAAGTAGAACAGAATATTTAAGAGAACGCAATTGGTGTTTAGAATATAAAAAAATAGAAGAGAAAAGAAAATGAATTCTCCTGCCAACAGGAGTCGAACAAATAAAATAATGAAACAAAACGAGAACAAAATAAAAACAATGTAAACGGAAAATGAAGAATGAAAATGAAAGAATATAGAAAATTGAATAAATCAGAATGAAGAAGAGAACAGAAAAATATATTTTATTTTCTTAAGTAATCAGGAGACTTAATGAAATAAGACGAGAAAGAACGGATGAGGTTAATTAATATTAAGAAAATAAACTAGATAATTATTTGCAAAACATAAACTCTTATAACCTTCATATTGGAAATAGAATAAGTCAATGATGAAAATAAATTACAAACAAATAAAATATTTGTAATTATACAATTAAAGCATGTATGAAAAAAATTTGTAAATAATTAACTTACAGAAAATGAAATTAGCAAATTACGTCACAATAGAAAACCAAAACAATTAAAACAAAGATACATACATATATATATATATATATATATAGTTATAAAGTGTTTAATTGCAAAAACATTTAGAAATTAGGTTCCACGCATTACGGAACCAAAATCACGCGTCATAAACTCCAAAATAACTCTGATAATAATGGTTAGATTGTTCCATTGCTGCCTGTGTGCTGCAAAATAGTATCAGAATGCAGAGTCAAAGAGTTCGCAACTATTTCGAATTGAATATAATTTCTTACATTTTATATTTTTTAAAATTTTCAATATATAGTTTGTATTTTTAAACACAGCAGGTTCATAAAATATACTATCTCCAGACGAATACTGCAATAAATTTGCTTTTCGCGATTAATTTACATTACGTATAATGCACAAATGGCTATTTTAATCTAATACTGTTTCTGTTGCCTAAAATAAATCGTTATTCAACCGGGTGGCTGGTGCAATGCTAATCATTGCTCAATCACTTTTCTCCTATATTAGTAAGTTGGATGTCATCTCTGCATGCGGTCGACAGTGAGTACATGCTACTGACAATGTGTAGAGAAGCAGAAATGCTCTTGTAGCACACTCACCACCCTCTGATGGACGATTTTCGTCTACTACCGTAATCGTTTCTTCCTTTAAATACAGCACATCCATAATATATATTAACTCTCCACGATTATCACTATAAATTAGGGTTTTGTGATGTATTTATATTAAGTATGATACGCAGGTGGTTATTTTAGTATAATACTGCTTCTTGTGCATAAACCAGATTGTTGTGGTGAATAAAACAAAATTGTTGCTTGATATACAGTCAATATTTTCATCATTTAAATGTCATGACCTGAGCCCCCTTATATCAGTGGCTCTAACACTTTATAGTAAACTGTACACTTAAATCTCTATATCGAATAAAGAGCTATTGCAATACTGGCAACACCTTATAATTGATTGCTGTATTACTAGAGAAATATGGTACTTCCAATCATCCGTCTTCATGAGAAAGATGGTCAACTAATGTTTAAGAGATTTCATCGTTCAACTCCTATGACCGGAGATACATACGTCGTTGGTCCAAATACTTTATACTTTATATATTTTAACTGTCGACAGTAAGTATATGTAATGTCACTACTACAAGTAGTAGCAATACCTTATAATTGATAGCTGCGTTACTAACACTGCATGCTATTTACAGCCATTCTTCTTCAAGAGAAAGATAACTGACTAATGTGTCATAGAATATTGCCTGTAAACTATGCAACTCTGGATAAAATAGTTATACAAGTCTTTGTGAGAAGACGTTTTCACTTTGGAAAATAAATTAAAGGCCAACATTTTCGGAACTTTCATCTGAAATAGAAATCAAAAGGTCAGAATGTAGTTCAGGATAGAGCAGAAATAGTTTAGAATACAAATGACAGGCATGCATTAGACTAGGTCCTGTATTTAGAAAAGCGCTTTTGAACGACCTAATAGGAAGGTCATATGCTATACAGGCTCAGATCTAAGAACATTGTACACATTTATAACAGCTTGCATTCTAGTAGACAAAAATAATGCAAAAACGAAACAAAATAAAAAACATTCGATTAAAGAGGAACTGTTCAGAGTTGATAGAAATAAGAATACTTAATGCAGCAGATATATGTGATACAGATGACCTCATCGGAGATCACCGGAGAAAATTATGACAGATCGTGTTCAGACAAAAATCACTCCGTTATGTATAGTTGCTACAGTTCTGATGGAAATATATAAATTTCCATTAAACTACTGCTTTACTTTGTTGCATGTAAGAAAGAAGGAAAAAAATTAATATATATCACACTTTATGCTAGCTTCTATTATTATGAAAGTCTGAAACATTATTTAAAACAAGCCAACAAAAATGCAGGCTGCACGAAAAGAGGGCAATGGAATCAAGACAGACGCCAGCTCTGTTCACTAAATGATATCAGATGGAATACACAAATATGAATACTCATGCTCGTTTATATGTTAACGTATGTGCCAATATTTATCTTAATGTTTCTGAGGTAAAATACAATAGAGTACACTCAAACAGAAATATTAAAACACTCACAAGCACACACACTCTCTCTCTCACATTCTCTCTCTCTCATCTATATCTATATACAAGATTTAAGGAATAGAGTAGATAAGATCTGGGCTACATATTTTTGATAGCGAGCGAAACCTCGGAAGTGGTAAAGATCCAAGTAACGTATATACCGAAGGCTACTTTTCAGGCCAAGGATATCTTTATTACATGAAAGTTTACATCGTCGCAAAGAGGTACATGTTAACACATAGAAAATTTAATCTTCCATGTGTTAACATGTATCTCCTTGCAGCAATCTAAGCCTTCATTTAATCAAGGTATCCCTGGCCTGAAGAATAGCCTGCGGTATATACCTCGCTTGTATATTTAACACTTCCGGGGTTTCGCTCGATATGAAACATAAGTAGCCCGGAACTTATCTACACCATTCCTTAACTCTTGCATTATTATTCGCACACCCGGCAACACTGGTCGCTTGCGGTGAAATATAAAAATAAATGTTTTCGATTTATCGTACTTCGATAAGAAAAATATCCATCCACGACCTTCCGTCTCAATAAACCACTATTGTCCCTGAAAGTTATGTTACATATTTACTACAGATTGCTTGAAGCTAACTGTCTCTCTTCAACTCGATCCTTGGATGTTATATATATATATATATATATATATAT
>NC_068990.1:18705375-18706171 GCF_001194135.2 Octopus bimaculoides
ATATATATATGCACGTTTGTAAACATATTATCATGTTAACCATATATTCCTTGTCATTATCATACTATCAAACTTTCATTATAAAAATGAAATGAATATGATGCACTATTTCGAGTATTTGAGCGACCTTGGAATTAATGTTTCCTTAGTTTTGCTATATAAATACATTGAAAAGCAATCTTTAATGTACATATTCGTGTAATTATACTTTAATCCGTAAAATGTATCTTGATGTTGTTACGTATATTTAAGATAAGTATTTTAACCATTTCAGTTTAGATGACCATCCTTTGATAGTGCCATCGTACCTTCAGCAAGGAACGTTGCTTTTGTCAGAGCTACTTAGAGTTGTCTATAGTCGAATGAATCAGTTGAGATTAAGTTAACCGATTTAGTCAAAGGCTAACTTTGGTATTTATTGAACGTGTTGTTGTGAAAAGTACTCGAATTGGAAACCGTAACCAATTCAGAGCTTCTTGCAGTTCAATGTATACTCTAAGATCGCAACTAAAAACATAAGGCCGATAAACAAAGACTATTGTGTGCGTATGTGTTTAAGTGTCTCGGTGTATGGATATATACATGTATATATGTAAATGTGCATGTTTGTATGTATGTATTTATACAGGTACAGATGCACGCAGAGAAGTGCGTGCATCTGTGTCATTTTTGATTTGTTATTGCACCATATAATTGCTGTCGTGATGGCAATTACTAAACTACCTTCCTACCTACCTACCTACCTACCTACCTACCTACCACTTTCTTACATACCTACCTAGATACACACACACAT
>NC_068990.1:18706562-18707553 GCF_001194135.2 Octopus bimaculoides
CTACCTACCTACCTACCACTTTCTTACATACCTACCTAGATACACACACACATACGCACACACACATTCACATAACACACATATGTATGCAAAGAAACTAAATCAAGTAAAGAAGCGTGAAGGCACATAAGAAATGATAGATCATGCAAATAATAGCAACTAGATCTTTACAACATTTCTTTGGTGTTTTATCATAAAAGTAACAAAGAAGCAAAGATTAGTGGATTCTTGTCTTTTTTACTTTGCCTTGTCATCTTTTATATCGAGATATGACGCAATGCATAACTCGGTACTTCAATTATGTAATTGTACATAGTTTACATGCTGAGCGTATTTCATAAAACATGTCAACGCTCTCTTGTATTTGACATTTGGTCGACACATATATCCCACTAGAATTAGCTTACATTCCTTTAGGTATCTTTTAATACTTAATCTTTTAATCGTTTAATTCCAGTTCTTAAGTCCGTAAGCAATTCTTTTATTCTTTTACTCTTTTACTTGTTCCAGTGATTTCACTGTGGCCATGCTGTAGCACAGCCTTAGAGGGTTTTAGTCGAAGGAATCGAATCGAGAACTTATTCTTTGTAATCCAGCTACTTATTCTATAGTTCTATTATGCCGAGCCGCTAAGTTACGAGAACGTAAACACTCACCAATCGGCTGTAAAGCGATGGTGGGGGGAGGGGATGTTTGTTGCACAGATACAGACACACACACACATACACACATATATGTATATGTGTGTGTGCCTGTGTGTAGTGTATCCGTGTATGTAGACATACGTACATACATATATATGTGTGTGTGTGTGTGTGTGTGTGTGTGTACATACAAAATATGAGGGTTTAGTTCACAGGTGATCTAAACGATTAGGTACTTAGGTACGCTAGATAAGTGCAATAACGGATTACTGGGGCTCTAAGGTTATAGGCTAGACGGTAGTTATATATATATATATATATATATATATATATATATATATATATAT
>NC_068990.1:18707906-18713772 GCF_001194135.2 Octopus bimaculoides
TATATATATATAAGTATATTAAGATTATCTTTAGAAGTGGAAGATAAAGGATCCATCTCAAGCCAAGTAGTTGTTAAACTGTCGTCAAAAACAAATATTCGAATTCCCTTCACTATTAAAAGCTGATGATTTTTCGGGAAAATATAAATATTACCAGCCCAGTAAGAAGTGGAACTTTCGTTAAAAGAAATTGATAAAGCCGACCGACACGCAGTACATTGATCTTGCCAGACATCACCGTTGAAGCGTATTCATCTAAGTTGTCTAGACATGTAGATGATTAGGATATATAGATATAGGGACAATGCACTGACGCTGTTTATATACGTATAATATCAGTCGGTTAACGTTTTTCAACTTCAAAGGGATTTCCGCGGCCACATTATCATTATTTATTACCAGTTTTATTACTTTCTACCTACTTCTGTACATGTTAAGCTACGTGAAATAAATATGATCAACTGATGAGATTAAACAAGACTGAAGCAGGTTTTTTGCCTTCATCTACTAACTTATAGCACAACACCAATGTAAAGTCTATTTACTTTATTATTGAAAATCTATCTTGCATATCATTTATAGATTTAAGGAAAGCCCAATAAAAAGATTTTCCCCAATTAATTCCAGAAATAAAATTAGACAGATAAAAATCAACCCAGCTTATAGCATGCGTAAGATCTCGCTGCAAGCCTATTTAACATACAAGCCACAAAGCTGAGGCATTTTTCATCAGCTCTCGTAGGTACACATACACCAAGGCACACATGCATTCACACATTGTTGAAAGATTTGTGGGCACAGATAAAGGACTGCATCTTTAAATATACAGATTCACGGGAAGAAAAAAATTGACAAGTTTTATAAACGAGAATATATGCCGTTAGTTGTTCATTGGTTAGTTGTGCTTTGGTGTATTGTTTAATATTACAAACACGAGTTAAATTATGTGTGCTTAAAAGCGACGGTCGAGTAAGCACCACTTACTCGGCGATTACTCTGATTTAAAAACCTACTCTCGTCAGAGAGCTATGGACATCAAAGTAACCCATCTGGTAGAGTCAGTTTATGTATCTTGTATGGGTGTAGTGGTATAAATGCGTACGGATAGGCCATTATGATTGGTACTGTTAGGTTACAATGCAGAAAAATAGTCTCAGTAGAGGAACGCAGGCTTTGTTTACTGTGTAAATTGCGCATAGTTTAGATAAGATTAAGGGATGATTCTTTCGTATGTTCATATCTATCTGTGTCTCTATCTGTCTGTCTGTTTGTTTGTCTGTCTATCTGTCTGTCTATCTATCTATCTATCTATCTATCTATCTATCTATCTATCTATCTATCTATTTATCTATCTTTCTCTGTCTCTGTCTGTCTCTCTCTCTCTCTTTATGTATATGTATATAACTTGCGTGTGCCTCTAAATGTGTACAAACCTGTATATCATCTACTCATATGTTATCCTCAAGTGTTATCCTGTTTATATTGTTTCTGTGATATATGGTGTTCATAGAGAAAGGGGATGTCAAGATGCCTTTCGCAATACGTTTCTGCATATACTTGTTTATGAATATTTGAATACACATAGAAACACACAATCAAACACCCACAGATACACACAAATACACACCTATATATATGTTAATGAGTTAAAATAATTTACGGTGATGTCTTCTCTATGCAATAATAGAAAATATTCTCCCTTGGTAGAGCTATAAATATTTCGTTCACAAGTAAATACGCTAATCCCTATACAGAATTACAGCTAAAACCTAATGAATTAAATTTTTCATTTAGTTTTACAATTTGTAAAGCATTTAATATCAGTGCATAATGGTGGTCTTCTCAAAAATATTTCCATTTACAATCTGATAACAATGAATACACATTCAAATACTTGTTTACGCTTATCCAGCTACCCTACAGGAGGTAGATAAAATTTATAGATATTTATAATGACGTTTAACCACATTGCACATTTCTGGCAAATTTTATTTAACACAATTATTTATTGACAATTACTATTTGTAAATCTCTCAGCGAGTTATTTATATCCATAACTTTTATAGCAAGATACTAGATTTTACTATACCAAAGTACGCTGGGAAACATTGAATACCAAATAACTAATAGTAATGAATGTGTATGTCTCCATAGGCTTTAAGGGTAAATGTTTAGCGCATATTTGCTAGAATAAAGCAGATACCATACAGATATTGCACTAAGTCTATCTCATGTAACATTTTGGTAGCTCCGAGTCAACCTATACCACATAAATAAACTTTAGTAGACGAAAGGTGTGTAGTAGCTCATTAGATATACTATACACTTCGTTCCTATGATACAAAAGAGTTCCACGTTTAGACGTTGGACAAAGATTTTGAGATAATTACAGATATATGAACCAAACGTTCATTATGAAAGATGAAAAAGTTTTCTTGAAGTCTCGAGGTAGCGGAGAATATTAATTATAAGACGTGCGTCGTCCGTTGAAATCAGTTGCGGGTATTTTGTAAGTTTTCTATCAAGATTGTATTGTCACCGCTCACAGAGTGTCAATAACTATAAAATGAACGAGTAATGTTACATGTAGATGCAGTATGGCCGAATGGCCAAGTTCACTTCTCATTCATAATGTCTAGAGTTCTATCTTTGCTAAGTGTCATTAACTATTATCCCAAGTCGATTCATGTCTTGTGAATGAAATTGAGTACACAGAAGTTGTGTATGAACCCGTTGGGATTCATTGAACATTGAATTCTATCGTTTTGCGTTATGAGAAAGTGTCACGCCGACAGTGCCCGAGTTTTACGTTAACAGTGCATGGTTCTGAGGAATACATCACTGTTTATACATTACTGTTTATACTCAATGACATCGATAGAACTGTTGATTAGAGAACTGAAAAATAAACGCGACTCAAACTGAATTTTCACCAGAGAGTTTATTTTTCTACTACTACGACAACAATTACACCATTGCTGTGATACGGTATATAAATGTATTGGATGCTAGAATAGGTATAAAAGATAACCTCTATGTTCGTTTCCATCGTAGCAGTGCTTAGATATCAACTGAACTAACCTCGCTAAAATATGAATTCAAGTGGCTGAGTATTCTAGACACAAATGTATACTGTTAACATAAACCTTGGGTGCAATGAATCTGACAATCCACCGCCTTAGTTTGGTATATTTTAAATGACCTCGTAAGGTTGATCGGCAAAATTGAAATAACTGATATTTGAACTTGCACAAGCGAGAGTCAGAGCTAATGTGTGGAATATTTATCCGGCGCTCTATTGATTCTACAATTTCACCAAACATATAGTTAAGTATCACTGAGTCTGTTAATCTGTAAGTTTCATTAATATGTGGAACTCTAATGTCAAAGGAAAAGTATCGCTATTGTGCAAGCCACTCTGTAGCAATATAAAAGGGGAAACGGGGTATTTTAATGGCTCTTCCATGAGAAATTATAGCTTAAAAGAATTATAACGGCTTCGACATTAATTTGAAACTGTGTAGCGAATTCAGCTCGGCACAAAGCTGTGCAGCATTAATCATAGCGTTCCACACAATTACCTTAAAACTACCGAGCTAAATGTTCCTTCTGTGAGCCCCCAAATCAATTTCACTATCATAGGATATCTAAGCACTGCTACGATGGAAACGAACATAGAGGTTATCTTTTATACCTATTCTAGCATCCAATACATTTCTATACCGTATCACAGCAATGGTGTAATTGTTGTCGTAGTAGTAGAAATTTGCTCAACTCTGATCTTTCTACCTGAAGAAAATCTAATGAACACTCTGTAAATAGAAATAGCCCATATAATATTTTTATTTCTCTTATATCGTCTATACATTACTTCAACCTTAACACGTTTCCCTGATATTGTTGTTTTGTTTTCATATTTATATTTAGGCTGTATGGGCAATAAATCTTTAAGATGAAAATCCTAGAGTGTGATATACGATTCACAATTCAGTATGAATTTGTACGTGCTGTTTCAGGTTGTGAAACATAACAGCCTGACTATGATTGATTATCTTAATAATTTATCCTATTATCTTATAACACCAGCTAGAAATCACGCTAACATGTTCACTATCTGATCTAAACGTTCACACAAAAGTTACACTATCCAGCAACAGGGAATTGTAGAGACGAATATTGTTTCTGGAAATGAAGTTAGTGTTAAACTATAATGCTGTCTATGAGCACTTATACACTTCTAAACAAGATATGTCTAAAAGCAACAGACTGAAAGAAAGATTACGTATTTTCGTAAACCATTTAATTACAGAATATACAAAATGGATATCTTTACAAAAACACAGATTTATGGTAATGTTCAAAGCTTTCCTTCACATCTATGGGATTGTAGGTTCGATTCATGGGCTGGCAGACGCAATGAAAGTGGCACTTAATTTCACGCTAAAATCAACTGGAAAATGAGTACCAACCAAATGTAAGTGCAGCCTACTTTCCCTACCACAGTCACTTGCTCAGATGCGGGTAATTGCTACAAGCACACATGCACACACACAAACACACACACACGGAGGCATACACACATATTATATATTTCCCATTTGGTGGAATATTGCAAACTGCTGCCTATATTAATTTACTGCATACAAATTAGCGATTTGATAAGTCATCCATAGATTTCTATGATGAAAACATATACGTAATTTGATCAATAAGTATCCGGACTGAAACATAGTAACAAAACTAAAGCACACGGAGTGAACCTGCTTGGTACAGATTGATTTTGATCTCTGCTGTGCATGCGCACTAAGTCTTAACGTTCTAGTTCGCTCCCGCTGTTTACAGCAGCGCTAAGAAGGAACCTGTGTAGCGTGTGATCGTCGCATTGATCATAACAGAGAAAGTTGTGCAGAGAATCTGCATCAAATTTTGTTAAAAGCATGGTGATACCTGCTCAGAGGCCTACGCAAAGTTTTCAAAAAGGTATTATCGTTCCCTACACAATCAAGGGAACCTTGTGCAACTGAAACCTGAGTGTCTTTTTCGTTAGCTGGAAGCAGTTTTGTCGCAAACTTCGCAGACACCCGTCTCATACCCAAATCTTTAGTGATAATAGACTGAACTTTCCTGCAACTAATCAGCACATCCTCTGATAACACAAACATGGTGTTTTGACGATTTCCCCTCAAAGCTGCATTCACATCTGCAATGTTTTTCTCAGTTCTGCTCGTTTTGGGTCTCCCAGAATGTACATTGAAATCTTTCGGCTATCCTGAAAACGTGTGAACCACTCGTACACTCGTGTGCGACTCATAACTCCTCTCCATACACTTTCTGCAACTTTGCGTAGGCCTCTGAGCAGGTATCGCCATAAAAACTTTTTTATGTCATGGTCAATGCGACGATCCCACGCTACACACCTTCCTTTCAAGCACTGCTGTAAACAGCAGAACAGAGCTAGAAAGTTAAATCTTAGTTGCCATGTATAGCAAAGTCAAGGGCAATCTGTGCCAAATAGCTTTACTCTGTATGCTTTAGCTTCATTACTATTACAACGATCCGGATACTAATTCATCAGACTTCGTATACTAACAGGCAATTAAGTTCGGAATCTGCCGAAGAGGAGGAAAGGTGAGCATGAAGAGAAGGCCAGGAAATGTGAGAGAGGGGAAGGAAAGAACGAAGAGTTTAATGAACAAAGTGTGAAGGGGCTGATAGAAAGAATGAAAGAAGGAAAAAATAGAAAGAATAATAGAATCGTACAAAATTTATATATATATATATATATATATATATATATATACTTACATATAAGAGACCAAAGTGTACGTACGCCGCTATATATATATATATATATATATATATAAAC
>NC_068990.1:18714006-18718507 GCF_001194135.2 Octopus bimaculoides
ATATATATATATGCATATATATATATATACACACATCTATCTACCTATCTATCTATCTGTCTGTCTGTCTGTCTGTCTATCTATCTATCTATCCTTCCCTTTGTCTGTCACTCGTTCTTTCTCTCTCTCTCTCTCTCTCTCCGTATATATATATATATATATATATATAGCTTGAAAATAAGAAAGTAAAAGTGAAAGTGACGTTTCGGACATCAAGTCCTTCATCAGGTAAAAAAAGCCAAAGGTACGAAAGGTGTGTGGTAACACGGGACTAAAATTAAGCGCTAGTTGGAAATGCAATTCTATGGGAAGAAGTTAAGAAGAGCGAAATAAGCGCGCAGTTGATTGTAAGTATGTGAAAAATTTGTTTAAGAAAAAAGATGAGGATTACCATATATGTTTCCTACTCTTAAATATACGGGAGGCTCTTTTGTTTGCAACTCTTGGACACTCAACAATTTTAGTTTAGTTTTAGCCTCAAGACATCCTTCGTTTTGAGACTTGTTTCGAACTGTTACAACCTACTACGAGGCGGTCATGTTCTATATCTACGACTCTTTCGTAAATTTCATAACAGTACCCTACGATTCGAAGGGGACTTAGCTGTTATTTCTTGCAGGTTAAACTACTGTTTAGAAGTCTCTTTTTTTTTCTAGAAAGCGAAAGGTGTTTTAATTATGATTCGTATAGTCAGAAGAAGATTTACAAAACTTGGACTCGTGAAGCGTTCTTGGAGATTAATGTAAAATCTGCATATTATTAGATGTCTACGTTTATTGTACAATAATTGGTGAAGACGGCAACAGGAAGATAAGGAAAAAAGCCTAACGATAGCTATGGCACTATAGCGATAACCTTAACATTTTCTTTTGTTACTTATGTTTCGAAAAGGGCACTAGAAGGCCAACGAAGACAATAAGTGGAGAACAACGATACTCTTATCACTACTAATAATAAAGACTCTGCAGCAACTGCAACTACTACTACTACTACTACTACTACTACTACTACTACTACTACTACTACTTATAGTAGTTTCTAACAAAAGGTCATAAATTTTGAATGAAGGAATTGACTCGAAGGAAGGAGTCGAATCGACCCCAGTACTTGAGTAGCGCTCTATGATATCGACCTGGGAGGGATGAAGAGCAAAGTTGAATGCGGTGGTATCACAAAACATTCTGACCCACGGTCGAAAGACTTTTCCGATTGACCACTTTAAGCAGCAGCAACAAAAATAGCAGCCATAAGAGAAGACCAACACCATTATCACAATCGCCAACACTACTATCACCACCATTATCACCGCCACAACCGCCACCATTGATCAGAACAACCACGGCCACACGGACGATGACTAGAAATGAAGAAGCTTAAGAAAGATGCGCAGAGACAGCAGTAGTTATTGATGATGATGATAATGATGATGAAGGGGGGGGGGAAGAAGGAGGACGAGGGAACGGAGGAGGTAGAAGAGGAAAAAGAAGGAAAAATAGGAAACGAAGAAGATGAAGAACAACAAGAAGAAACAGGAGAAGGAAGAAGAAAAAGAAAAAGATGATGATGATAATGATGAAAATGATGATGATGATGATAATGATGATGATGATATGATGAAGGTGATGATGATGATGATAATGATGATGATGATATTGATGAAGGTGATGAACGTGGTGATGGTGGTGATAATGATGATTATCACGGTGATGATTATGATGATGATGATGACCATGATGATCGTGATGCTGAATAATGATGAGAAAATGAAGAGCATGCATAATAAAGGGAAAAAGGATGATCATCAATACAATGCCGATAAGTAAAGTTATTATTATTATCATCAGTATTATTATTATTATTATTATTATTATTGTTTCTTCTTTTTCTGTTTTTTTTTGTCCAATATATTCTCTACGAATAAGAAATAGAATAATCAGCTCTTAAATAGGAAAAAAATGGTTAACTATAAATAAATCTATTTTAGAAACTATTGGATTTTTCGGCAATTTTCGTTAGAGAGAGAGAGAGAGAGAGAGAGAGAGAGAGAGAGATAGAGAGAGAGAGAGAGAGAAAAGGAGAGAGAGAGAGAGAGAGAAAAAAAGAGAAAGAAAGAAAGAGGGAGAAATAGCAGACAGTCGGAAAGAAAGAGAGGCACAAAAACGCCCCTTTTCCATGAGGTATTTCCATCAAGTTCATTAAAACGATCAGATTTGATTGGCCATTTAATATGTCCTGGCTTCTCTGAGGCAGCTATCTTGTTTGTTATTGATTGCAGCTGTGCTTACAGTGAACCTACATCAGTTAACGAGTATAACAAGATTCTCCTTTTCATTGCACAATAAATAAATCAACAAATAAAAGTAAGAATAAGCAAATGAATAAATGAAATATATAAAAAAAACAAAAAAAAAACAAAAGGAAAACAAAGAAAACAGACAAATGAAAGTACGTAACTGGATGCAAGTGTACGAAGGAAAATAAAGAAAATAACTTACGAAATCAAGGAAAAAAAAGTAGTATGGACAGACAGTTCCTGGCTGATAACAATGTGTGTGTATGTATGTGTGTACATATCTGCATGTATATATGCATATATTTATATATTATTTATATTATATGTATATTCCTTTATATATATATATATATATATCTTTATATTTATATACATAACACATATGTCTATGCACGTATCCATGTGACTGTCTTCTCGTTCTCATCCTCTCTCTGTTTCACTCTGTCTCTGCCTTCTCATATATATATACAAATATATATATATATATATATATATATATATATATATACTTATACATCTATGCATGTATGTATGTGTATGCAAGCACACACGCACATATGTATGTACGTGTGCGCGTGTGTGTGTACATATGTTTTTAACTGTATAAATCAAAATAAAAAAATAACACATTAACAGTCAGTTTTTTCTGCTGATAACAATATACATGCTTACATACATACCTGTTTAATACGCATATATATATTTTCCATTTTCCATATATAATACTCTATTTTTTTTTTACATCCGAAAGATATCTTTCGAAATATTTCTTACTTTTGTACTTTTGTTTCCCTTTTACTCTTAATTTTTTTTCTTTTATGCATTTATTTTTTACTGTTTGCCCTGTTTGGTCTGTTTTATTCAATGCTGTACTTTTGTTGCTGTTTACGTATATTTATATTTTTGCTTTCTTCCATTCGAGAACAATATCTTTGATTTTGTCTTCATGCCTTCATAAATCGATCACAGTTTTCTTCATATTCTTTCCCATTGAATTATTTAGATCACTATACTGATCACTAGTGGACATGTAAATAAATGTGTATGTGAATATGGAGTTAGTGACTTAATGAGAGAGAATGTGCTTTGTGAATATAGAAATTTCAACACTAGAACATCTCATCAGTATATTGTGAATACAAAAAGGCAAGTGAAAACCAACAGAGACCAATTTCCTCTCTCTCTCTCTCTCTCTCTCTCTCTCTCTCTCTCTCTCTCTCTCTCTCTCTCTCTCTCTCTCTCCATGTAAATATTGTTGGAAGAAATGAACTTTTCACCAAAAGATCATAAATCAGTCATCAATTATAATGTTTAATTATAAGATTCGATCACTAAATATTGCAGTAAGAAAACTGTGTTTTTGGTTATTTCCAAAGCTGTCAACGGCAGAAACAACATATCCCCGTTATCGATAAATACAATGATTAAAGAAAGTATAAGGGGTTAGTTCTCATTATTTTCTCTCGGAGCAAGCTATTTTTGCTTATAATAAGCGAGTTTCTATAAGGCTCTCAAACTAGAGAGGAAGGTAAATCAGCTGACGAGAAGCTTGGCGACAGAAACATTCACTGTTATCTCCCTTGTAAGCTTGACTCAGAAAAAATATAGCGAACACCTTCAACTTTGTAATAACTATATTTTATTAAAATGCATTTAATTCTCTTTGAACATTAACTTTAGAGATATTCCCCTACACTTTTTTCCCATAATATAATGGTAGCAATATTCATTTTATTTAGCTTCATGTCAATTATGTAAGACCAACGACATCTTAACCGTGGCCATCCTATTGCTAGTACGTCTTAATCTATCTAGGAGTGTATTTCTAAATGCTACCTTCATTTTCAAGTCAATAGGATATGAAAATTTGCTAGGATATTTGGCTGTTTTATCGAAAAAGTTCATTAGCTGCGTACATCAACTTGATCGCCCTTAGTTTATTTGATAATAGTGAGATGTAATGTACACGATATTTTCGATGTTGGATCTTTAATTTTAAACCATGTATCATTAAATGTAGGTATGCAATTCGTGGTCACACAACCACTTATGCATGCAAATATACCATTGAAACGGAAGCATCTCTCTCTCTCTCTCTCTCTCTCTCTCTCTCTCTCTCTCTCTCTCTCTCTCTCTATCTATCTATCTATCTATCTATCTATCTAACTGCCTGTCTGTCTGTGTGTATACATATATGTGTATATATAT
>NC_068990.1:18718771-18719949 GCF_001194135.2 Octopus bimaculoides
ATATATATATATATATAGGTCATATATACACAGGTCATCTGTCAGTTGTGGTTGACCGTTAATCTACGCATGTGTTCGTGGGACATTTTAGAGAAGATTTGAGCTGATCTTGCACGCACGCACACCATTTCCAAGCCACCGTTCACCAATGTAAAAGTTCCTACTTCAGCCTATACTGCCAGGCAACTATGTTGTCACAGGCATTGTTGACAGAAGTTAAACCATTTGAAAAAAATAATCCAAAGACCTCGTATTCAGTCCTGTGGTATTTCGCTAATTAACTTCTCTGGATTTTTACTTTTATATACAGACAGAAAGATAAAAAAAAAAAAGAATTAAAGTTGACAATGTTAGAACTTGGAGCTCGGCAGAAATTAAAGGGAGTAATTTTCTGCAACATTCAACTGACTCGGCTAAATCGCCATCTTCAAAGTTCATTGCAAGCCTTTTTCACGTCGGTCAACATGCTTTGCGTGTTTTCATCCGGATCTTTACAACCTGACTGGAAATATTACCAGTGACAATTTTGCCCTTTATTCTTTCGGTGTCGATAGAATACAGTACCAGTAAAATACAGGTGAAGAGCTAATCGTCTGAGCAGCTCCACTCAAAACTAGTGGTTTTGTTTCAAAGAATTAGAGTTAGGCGTGAAGGGAGCAGAAGTTTATCCAAGAGTGCTTGTTGTGTCGACGACCCCAGGCGAAGAAGTAGGATCTCCCAAGAACTATAAATAGAGGTAGTCTGGCCGTGGTAGGAGTGTTGAGTAGCAGTCGAGTAGCTGTTGAGTAACAGTTGAGTAGCAGTTGTGTAGAGGTTGAGTAGAGATCATCCGAAGGTGCTAGATAGCAGTAGCGTTGAGACATAACAGTGTTCGGTTAAAAGCTCTGCTATCACTTTGGATTGAGAGATTGTGCAATTTCAAGAAAACATGTGGATTGCATAGTGCCCTTGCCGAATATATTGCCGTGTATATGGTGAGCTGAAGCAAGAAGCTTTATATGTAATTTTACTTTACTTTGGATACAGAGGAACGTACGTGACAAGATACGAAATATCATTAATATGATTATATATATATTCTTATACACACATATACACACACCGATATATATATATATATATGTTTAGACATGCATATTTATATATATATATATATATATATATATATATATATATAT
>NC_068990.1:18720241-18725571 GCF_001194135.2 Octopus bimaculoides
CAATAACGTCAAAAATGATGATGAAGCTGATATTATTATTATTATTATTATTATTATTATTATTATTATTATTATTATTATTATTATTATCATTATTATCATTATTATTATCATTATTATCATTATTATTATTAACGATAATAATAATAATAATAATAATAATAACAATAATAGTACTAGTAAAAATAATAATGATGATAATAATAATAATAATTATAATAATAATAATAATAATAATAATAATAATAATAATAATAATAATAATAGAGCTGCGCTCGGTAGTGAAGTGAAAGCACGTTATAAAAATAAAACTACTGAACAATAATAATAATAATAATAATAATAATAATAATAATAATAATAATAATAATAATAATAATAATAATAATAATAGTAATAATAATGGTCTCCCATGTTGTTATTAGATTTCCGACATTTTAGAAATGATTGTTGTTATGTTAAGTGAGAAGATAATATAAAAAGCGTGTCCGTATGTGTGTAAGTGTACGAATGACACTTGTTACTAAAACAAACACTCAAAATCAAGCAGACGATGAATAATTGTTATTCTTTTTCTAAACGGAAACAATAATCACGTCCATCTATACTAAAAACAATGAACTTCAATTCGCAGACGCAGCCAACACACATACAGTCGCATACACTCATCTACACACACAACACATAGAAATACACACACTCATATATACATTTGCCCTTTTTCTATTTCTCTCACACACATATATTGTTATATATACAAACTTGCTCTCAGTCACACTCGGACATACAAACATACATACGGACATACATACATACATACATACATACATACATACATAAATACGAATATCCATCGATGTCTATCTTCCAGTACTTACATATATAATATTCACAATAGATATAAATATTTCGCAAGCATAAAGAAAATATTATTCCGGCGTAAAGCTATTTAGCAGAGTGTTCCATAAACATGGATATATATCTTAGAGTAATAACATTGATGGATGAAGACAGCTAAGATAAAATGCGAACCAAAAGTAAATCTTGGCTATAAGTAATTTTTCTGAAAAAAGAAAAAAAAAACAATATTCATAGATTTATCTCTGGATGTGAAACCGTGCTTCTTAAATGTCCTACGTTTAAAATAATAAGGTGATAAAAATTGCAATCATACTTAATAATATAAACCCCGGTAATGGTGATTTGCGAGCCAGAATCATTGGAATATAGGGGAAATGTTTCTAAATACTTTAAAGACTTTTCTGACTGCAAAACATCCTCATTCATATGGCATTTTTTTCTGATTGGGTTTACTGATACGTTTAGAGTCAATATGCATCTCGCTTCCTCCCTTGATGTATCTTGCTTGTCACAGCAGCTGGCATTTTATTTTAAACATATGAATGTTACAAACACAGGTTCATGTCCAGAGAAATATACGAATACATGTATGTATTTACTTCCTTATAATGAATATTTAATATTATATTTAATATATTTTATGCACACACGTACACACATACACAAACACACACACATACGCGCACACACACACACACACACACACACAAACACACACACACACACACACACACACACACACACACACACACACACACACACACACACACACACACACACACACACACACACATACCCATTATCTGTTTTCGAATATATTTTTATATTTCTGCCTTAAATGCTATGAGTGAGTGAGAGTAAGCGTATGCTAGTGTGCGTGTATGTGTGGATGTATTTATAAATGTCTATATAAGCAATATCAATGCATATGTCAGTGTACGTGCATCTATGGACAAACGTATGTACGTGTTTGTACACAGCATTTAAGAATCAATAATGTTAATTTACTTCACTCAGATTGCATAGAGAGGTCCGCTTTTAATTCTTTAGTCTATCATTAAAACTACATTAAATCTATTAATTAAATGTCGACTTTTCACATTTTCAAAACTTGTAATCATAGACGTTTCCTTTGTTTTGCGCTTATTTCATCTATATATTTATATATATGCATATGTGAGTGTATTTACATACACGCATATATATATATATATATATATATATATATATATATATATATATATATATATATATATATATATATATATATATTTCAATTTTAGAGGTTTATTGTTGTTGTCTTTACTTTGGGTGTTATATAACGAAAAATAAACATTATAGAGAATTAAATAGGTTTAATCACCAAATTATAATTCAACATTCGTCCTAAGGAAATCACTTGCTATACAATCTTATCAGAGACTTGGCTGAGTACTTTTGCTGAGGGCCATGTAAATAAATCTACCTGAGTATATATGTAGTGGGGTAATTTTATTTTGACCGTTTTCGTAATCAATAACACATCGTCTAATTAAGGACTTTTAATACTGCGTCCAGGACATGCATTTCAGAAATCGGTCTCAGCCTCATATAAAAACAACGATAAACGAAATCATTTGGGATATAATAATTTTGTTGAAGTTATATAATAATTTTGTTGATGGTGTATAATTCAAATATCCTCTAGCCACAACTATTCCATGTATTTCTACATCGACTTAAACGTAAGATAGTTGAGTATGTTGCGAAGGAGATTTTTCCCTACAGTTTCTTGCTGAGTGAGCGTGTAGATGCTTCTTTGTCAGCTCATCCAAAAAATAAAGACTACAGCAACGCCATATACGGTGCTCCTCTGTGGAGTTGGGTTTGGTTTATAATTCTGGTCTATGTTTTGGTTTATATTTCTGTTACAAACGTAACTTATTTATCTAAAGAGGAATGAATGTTCCAACGTCAATTTTTTATTTCTTCACCTCTTATTATTATGTTATTGATTATAAATGCGAGAAAGACTAAACATCTAGTAGCTTGATGATATTACTTTACTTGCGTTGAGTTTTCCCAGAGGCAGACTAGCATAATAATAACAGCAAAATTAGTGAAGCCCTGATAATCACATTACTACTTTAAGGAATACAACTTATTCACAATTACATTACTTAATGTGTGATTTATTTTATAAGACAGAATTGCTTTCAGAGGCAGTTGTTTCATATTCCGACTTGATCGAACGAGTGCGCAGTGGTTTCGTTTATTATTAGTTCACCTGCATTGCGAAGTAGACTTCAGATATGGGCACAGAAGCAAATTTCAGTGGGGAGTCAAAAGTGAACTCTAATACTTGATTCTTACTTTATTTTAACAATTACTCTGAAAGAATATAAAGTAAATTTAACGTAGGCAGGATTTGAGATTAGCATATTAAGATCTGGAACAAATTGCGAAGCTCTAGTGATCAAGTGACACATTGTGCTATCGTTGAGTTGGATAGTGTATATGTAATTAGCAGCTCTAATTTGAATTAACATAAAGGCCTTATATATTGGTTTCAATTTTTAAGACTAGACCAGCAATTTCATGGAAAGGGTAAGTCGATTTTATCGATCCCAGTGCTCTACTGGTATTTCTTTTATCGCACCTAGAAAGGATGAAAGGTAGAGTCGAACTCGGAACGTAAAGACAGACGAAATACCATTAAGCATTTTGCTCGGCGTGCTAATAATTCTGCCAGCTAACCGCCTTAAAAGGATTATCCATTAAATGACAAAGAGATAAATGGTTGTGACCTTAATTTCTTTCCCTTGAGTGAATTGAATACTCGATTGTGAAAGGAATTTAAATCTAACTTTTCTGCTGCATTATGGTAATCATTAGAATTTCTTAGAAAGTTAACTTAAATACTACACAGTTACAGCACTTCAGTTATTTCGTTCTGTTTTTTTCCAACATCCTGAGTCAAAGGAAAACACACAGATGCATATTTGCTCTCTGTCTAACCTGATCAATGATATATATAATTGAACGCTATGCATATTATATGCATATCTATCTATCTATCTATCTATCTATTTATCTATCTATCTATCTATCTATCTATCTATCTATCTATCTATCTATCTATCTATCTATCTATCTATTTATCCATCGATCCATCTATCCCTCCATCCGGCCGTCCGTCCGTCCGTCCGTCTGTCTGTCTGTCTGTCTGTCTGTCTGTCTGTATGTCTATCTATCTATTTATAATACTACTCCTTCTTTGCCAATATGAAGAATGTTCTCATTATTATATCTTTTGTTCGGCTGCATAGAAATGTACTGAATGCTTTATTGTAAATAGTTTCGTTTTCTTCGATTTATATAATTATCACGATTCAGTCGCATGGGTAAAAAATATATTATTGCATATTTATGTTAGTATAATTGGTAGAATTAAATCTGATACATACATTTTGTTCCTATTATATCGAGCCAAAATGATCGTGGAATATTTCATTTCAGATTGTAGAAGCCAAAAATTAAAAATATTCTAAACAATTATTTCGAAACCGTATCATTTGCTCAAATTTGGTATCCTATGTTCATAAAATATAGGCTAACTTCGTTATCGAGACTCTCTTAATTTTTAGTACACCAAATAGTTTCACCGACGCAATAAACACATAGCACTATATTATGTCTCTATTGCAACCAAATATCTTTTGACAACTATTATTTATTTCCCTTTAAACATGTCACTTAGTACCATACTATATAATTTATAATTTGGATTTCGCTAATTTTCTCCGGAATTCTGCAACACCAAGTTTTATTTCAGTAATCAGACGTCGTTAAACAAATTGTAATTACTTTAGAATTATATCAATTAGTCAAATTGGACAAAGAATGAATAAACAAATAAAGAAAAACTGACACAGGTTCAACAGAATTAGAATTGATTGTATGAAATATTTTATATTTTGCTGTTGTTGATGTTTATCCTCAAGCTTGCTCTACTGGTGAAAGCTTATGACAAACGGCATTCCACTTGTGACTATCACTACCTATTATTTCCAGATGAAGTGTATCTAGCCCGACAGAATGTACTATGTTTCAAATTTAAAGAAGATATATGTAATTTGAGGGAGATTTGGTTTACATTTCTCGTAGGTGAATAAACCGTATAAAGTCTCATATTAGTGGAAAATTTATTACGAGGGAAGAAAAGAAGATGAAAAAGGAAAAAGAGGAAACGGAAGGGATCTATTTTAAAACGGGGGCCACATTTTTCATTAATGTTTTACGTAGTGTTTTTGGTACGGAATCACTTTCAAACTTCGTATACTTATCTATTTTGTGTTATAGAACAGAAAAATATTTTTGTATTCGAATTTATTTCATGTAAAATATTGTCTTATTTCGATAATTTCAACCAATCACTGACAAGTATTCAGTTGTTTACATTTACTCCTTTGGCTGATTAAGCGGTGTAA
>NC_068990.1:18726007-18731859 GCF_001194135.2 Octopus bimaculoides
ATATGACACATTCTACCAGTGTTCCAAGTTTCAAAGCGTTTCGTTAAGAAAATACTGTGGCCCCCGTTTTAAAATAGATCCAACGGAAGGATTATAATAGAAAGAAAATGAAAATTAAATTAAAGGAGAGTAAAAGGAAGAAAATGAAGAAAAGGAGGAGGGAAGGACGAGAAAGGAGAGCAAGAGAAACAAAAGTAGAGAAGGAAAAATAGGTAAGAATATATATAAAATTAAACGAAAAAGAAACAAAAAAAAAATTAAAAAGAAAGGAACAGGTGTTTGAATACCAGGGTGTGGAATAGCAGACGATGAACTACGAGAAGTAATGAATGAACGGTAAAAAAAAAAAATGAAAATAAGATAAAAGGTAAATTGGCAGAGGTGCTGAATTAGAGGGATGGAAAAAATAGTAAAGTTCTAATCAAAATGTAGATTAAAGAAAACAAAAATAGGGATTAATGAAGATTGAGAGGTGCGAGAATAAAATATTGAATATTACTGGAGAAACAAAAATAATTACATTGAAAGGAAATCATAAAAACTGCGGTACTGTTTTGGAGGAATTGTCACTGGTTCAATTGGAATAAAGTAATACAAAATAATGTTAAAATAGTATAAAACAAGAGGACTAAAAGAGCGCAAACATCTGCCAAGGCAAAACCAAAACCTTCTCAACGATTAGTCAGAGTTGAATTTTAAAATGAGAATATCTGAAATAAACTCAAATGCTCTCACAATCGAGAATACTAAAAATCAACTGGACCGCTCTCAAATATTAATTAAAAAAATCGGAAAAATAATCCAGAACCCTTGTCCAGTGCCTGATCGATCCCAGTGGTAGTTATGGAATGTGAAGGTGAGTGTGCGGGCCATGTTTGTAACGCTGTGTGTGTGTCGTCTCGGGTGGGAACAAGGACAGTTTTCTCTATGAGGGTCTTGTTTAATCTATCCATTGATATAGTGTCTTTACAACCATTAAGGTCTGTAGTGAAATATTTATCTGTGTATGAAAGAAAACGGAAAGGACCTGCATACGGTGCTGTTAACGAAGTCTCGTACACCATGATGAATATTTCCGTATTAAAAATCCATTTTGAAAAAGAATTTTCTCAGGAAGTAAACGAGTTGTGAAATAATTGTGCCAAAAACTGTGAGTAAACTGAACAAGAAAACATCACAGAAACCACGTATATTGGGAAAAATATGCCGCCAAGCAGACTCACACAGACATCACGGAAAGAATTTCATATCTCTCAGACTAATTTGTTTTGCAATATATAATTACACGCAAGAAAATTGTTATTGGCTTTTAATTATTTTAGGTGAAGCGAAAATTTTAGCTACATACAATTCTTCGTACAGATAAACAAATATAATTAAAGAAAGAGCACGTGCACAGACTTAGCCAAGTGCGTAAGAAGTCCGTTTAACAATTATCAGATTTCAAGTTCGAATTAAGTGCCTAGCACATTCTGCAAATTATCTCACGTTGCAGAACTGCGATAACTAATGTCTTGTGATTGGGCTTTGTTAAGCGGAAACTAGTCGTGTACACACACAGACACAGACACACACACACACGCACAGACAGAGACAGAGACAGACACAGACACAGACACACAAACACATACACACACACACAAACACACACACACACGCATACGAAAGTTTTTCGAAGGTTTTTGAGCTGAATCCAACATAAATAATACTGAGTAACATAGCAAATAATGATAGATCTGTGTTAGACGTTTCTTAGTCAAGCTCGAAACATTTTGAAGCAGTCCATCTCAGTGTGACATATTCACGTATACATATGCTTATATATAGCTTTGCATGTATGTATTTGATATTTATAAACTTAAATTAGTTAAACTAGAGATCTCTGTGAAAATCTAAACACGCACGCACACACACACACACAGGTGCGCGCACACACACATCACCATAATCATTCACAAAGCACACAGATTGATAATGGATATTGAGCCAATACATTTCAGGAAATGCTGTGCATTCATCAGAGGACAAATGCCTTTAGTTCCTTTTCTCTTGAGTCATTAATACAATTATTATTTAAACAAAACAAGTTAGAATCTAATTGATATGTTTAGACTAAATTTTTGTGCATTTGTGCGTCTACATGGGTGTGCGTGAGTATGTATAAGAGAGTAAACCTGTGCGTGTATCGTTGTATTCACTAATATAAACCTGTACCAAGCTGTGCCCCCTTAAGTCAGACATGTAACTTAAGCCTTAGATAAATTCAAACCCTTGCTCTCTGTAATCCCATTATTAGCCTGAACCCCAAATCACGTGGTTGTGAAGCGTACTTTGTAACCTCACACTTATGTTTGCTATTATGTTATATAACAGATGATCAGAAAATTCACGACACTCAGAGGTGCTGGTGTATGTATATATATGTTTATATGTGTATCTTGTTTTGTTTAAATCGTAAAAACAAATTCCGTAATTGCTATTGTTTCATTCTTGCTAATTCACAAGATAGATATTCTTTTGTGTGTGTTGTTGTAATTTAATTCACGTGTAATTTTAGAACGAATTTGGAAGTCGATAAAAATAATCAATAGTTGTCACTTCCCGTATTTTTCAATCATTTATACTACAATGTCAGTTCATCTTTCTTTTTTATTGTTTTCAAAAGCTATTCTATTTTGCAGACGAAAAAGTGGACAATAATTGTATTTATCAAATGATGTTGTAGTGTCATCATCAAAACTGATATTGACTTAATGTTTCTGAGTCCATTTAAAAGTGACTTTTTTAAAAATATTTCTTACCCTCGAAATAAAAGCAAAGTGGATATTTTTATTGAACAGTCTCTGCTTACAATGCCATTTTGAGCATACTAGCAGTTATTTTTACAGCAAACCGAAATGAACATTGTGGTAGCAACGGGAGTCTCGAAAAATATGGCACTTCACTATGAGCATAAAACCGTGCATATCACTCAGAAATGCTTTCTCTACCGTAATTTTAACGTAAACTAACCAAACATTTAGAGAGCAAAGGACTTTGTTGAAAAACCCGACATTATATTATTAGAATAATCTGTGGGTATAATTTAGATGTAGTTTCTTCAAGAATTTTGGGAAAATCATTTGTAAATTACAGAAAAAAACTTGCTTGGCGAGTCTTTTGCTCAAAGATCGTGTGCTGAATCTAAAGCGTTTGCAGCGTGGAAGACATTCAGAGACATGCAGATACAGTCAACTTAGCTCCAAAATTTATTTGTTATATCGTGTCACAATTTAGCCTTGTGCCAAATTTTGAAATTAATATAGTGTCAAGATAAAAAAAATGCTGCTGTAAAATATTTTGTTGGTGAACATATTGCAGTTTCGGGCGACGAAAATTTCGAGGCCGTATTACAAATAAATGTTTAAGTGAAGTTAACTGTTTGTGTGTGTTGCTAAAGGGTTAACTCATGTCGTCCATGCTGTAATCGCTTATCTAATTTTAGTTCTAATATTTTGTGATGAATTTGCCACATGGAGATTTTAACCTAGGCATGTCACTATTTTATGGTTAACGTCTAATCCTCACAAAATGATATTCAGCATCCTTCTGATCTAATAAGTAACGAACGAAATTTATAAAAGATAAACCATTTATATTAGAATGAATCTCAATATTCTAATATTTTGTTATATTTTATATTCAGACTATATATTATGAATATATAATATTTTCAATATCTATACACATGTTAAATGGTCACTGAAAATGTAAGTCCCTATAGATGGTTATTAAAATTGAATATTTTTTGTTATCGTAATGTACTTAGATTATGCAACGAGTATAATATAGTGTCTGATGTTACCGGTTTCCTTATAAGTAAACTACTCGATTTCTCTCATCTCAAAATGATCACAAGCAGAAATTGGAATTGAACACGCAAAGAGATTCCGTTCGTTTGAAATATAACACTATCAATTGCAAAAGCCGAATATGTTTATACAACGAAGAGTAACTCATAATTTTAATAAATTCCCAATTTGCTGCAAACCACCATGCTTTATATATGGAAGGCGTATAGCTGCAAGAATCTATGAGTTTTATTACCAGTAGTGTCCTCATATGTTAATGAATTTTTATGACGGAAGGAAAAATGGAAAAAGAAATTATATCTATGGCAACACGCACGTGCGCAAATACACACACACACACACACACACACTCACACACATGTATATCTTCTATCTTTTACTTGTTTCAGTCATTGGGCAGAGGCCTTGCTAGAGCAAAACCTCGGAATGTTTAATCGAGAAAACCATCAGCAATACTTATTTTTAAGTGTGTTGTATATCAGCTAACATGGAGGGATTTTCTTTGAAAAAGGAAAAAATTACTTCATTGGTAGTTCTACTAAATTTAATTTCCCAATAATATAATTTTACAGTTTGGTTTTTAGAATTAGTAAGTTCTTTGTTAACTTCGGTGGGGGAGATGTTGATACGGACATGAGAACGAACGTAATATATGAGACGATAAAAATGAAGATGCAACGACCTGCACACCTGATGATGTTATACTGCGTACCAGTATATAAGTGTGTGTGTGTGTATGGGCACGCGCCCGTGTGTATGTGTGTGTTTGTACACACACACACACACACACACACACACACACATACATATATATATATATATATATATATATCCTTTTTATATACATATGCATGTATGTATTGTGCGTATGTGTCTGTACACCCTCGCGCACTACGCACACACATACACACACGCACACACATTCAGTGCTTCGAATAAATACAGAAAATTATAATGATGGTAATAAAGATAGTGACACTAATATTACTGATAGCTCACAAGAGATATATCAATTGCTGCAATTTGTAATTTAAAAGTTATGGAGAAATCTCATAAGCTTTAAGTAAATATTTGTATTCATAATCCTTTCTACTACAGACACAAGGCCTGAAATTTGGCGGAAGTGAAGTAGTCGATTACATCGATCCCAGCGTTTCACTGGTATCTAATTTACCGAAAGCCGACCACGGCGGAATGTGAACTCGGAACGTAGCGATTGGCGAAATACCGCTAAGCATTTCGTCCAGCGTGCTAATAATGATTCTTCAAGCTGACCGCCCTATATTTGGATTTAATAATGATTTTTAGAACGGGAGTGGTGTGATTGAAGGAAGATTTAGCTGTTATTTCTAAAAGATACGCCACCGCATAGCAACCCCACTTTTGATTCCTGTGCCATATATAGAGCATCAAAACAATGCATTCATTATAATCCTCTCCAGTAAGGTTAAAAATAGATAAAAACAGTTCTTTATATTTCATTGCAAGTTAGATTGTTATCTTTTATGTAGTGGTATTCATCTTCATAGGTAAACATTTGGGTCAGGTCACGAGTTTGGATATAACCCCTTGCTTATATAAAAGCATGTGAATTGGGTCATGGACGTTGATATTCTTCCTCTGTCTAAGTGATAAAAGTATTGGATCATTTATCTTTCATTCAAATGATTGCTCTTAAAATGGTAACAATAATATGCCTTTCAGAACTGAAATAATAGGTCCCTAATCCACATGAATCAGACAGATTATTATATTTTCAGAAATATTATATAGTTTATTTTATTTACAAAAATTATTTGTTGATTTTTGCTTTTTTATATTCAATAAAATCGAGGTCACATCTGAATGTGAAATCATAAATTATATAGAGAAACCTATTGTGCTTCACTTTCAGAATCCCCATTAAATTATCAGCGTAATCTCATACCATTATTCTAAGATGTGATAAAAATCTTCCCGAATGAAATCCTCAGAATATAATATTTTCTTATTTTACATTAT
>NC_068990.1:18731869-18735437 GCF_001194135.2 Octopus bimaculoides
ATTTTATATTATTTTATTTTATCAATGACATTCGTAACATAATTTTGCAACTGTGGAAGCTTTGATATAATTTAGATTTCAAAAACATAAAAACTTAAACAAAATTCAAAATGAATAAAACTTTCTTCCCTATGTGGATTTTTGGTATTTAAATGAATTTGTCTCATTAAAGAACAAAGTGATATCCGCCTGTTCATGTTAAATTGAGAGTTTATATAACTTTTTTTTTCTGTTTTTACCAACTCAATTGCATCCGCGTAACTTCTCTCCATTATAAGTCTGATGCCATTACTTTGTTAAATACATGTTGCTATCCATCGCTTCTCATTGTCTGAGCTTTAAAATAATTATGATTATTCTTCTGTTTAAAATCAAAGAACAAAAAACCCTTTAGTGCTTTAATTTCCAAATAATTTCCCAGTAACTATCGGCGCTCAAAATAAAGAAAAAAAAATAAACAAAAGCAAAAGCATTAGTATTCTACTCTTTATAACCAGATTCAAAGAAAGCAGAGTATTTCTATAATGCATTGAATATTCAATATATTCTCCTTAGGTCATAAGTTAAAGTAGAATAATTTCACGTTCTTGTACAAAAAAGAAAAATATATATATATATTAAAAAATCTTATATTCTCTGAAATATTTTAATAGGGCAAAGTTGACATTTCCCAACAACAATTAGGTTTCACCATTGTTTATATATTGTGTTGAAATATTAAATTTTATGCATCATACAAGCAGTGCTTGCATCAGTAAGAAACCAGAATATGTAATACCTCTTTCTACTGTAGGCACAAAGCCTGAAATTTAGGTAGAAGGGACTAGTCAATTGCTTCGACTCCAGTACACAACTGGTACTTATTTCAGCGACTCGGTATTCGATCTCAGAGCGTAAAGATGGACGAAATGCATTTGTGCAGCGTGCTAACGACTTTGCCAGCTCACCACTTTAACCTCCTGAATATGTAATACTGTTATTTCAAAAGTACTTTTGCAGTTACAGCTTCGTGTGTATCGAAACCATGACAATTGTTATATGTTTCAATAATTGACTTTACACTAGTTTATCATTAGTATTAATTTTATCGACACGTGATTGATAAAAGGAGCAAACCGGATTTTAGCTAAGCTGGAATTGGGGCTCTAGAGATTAAATACCATAACAAATTTGGTTCGATCTATCTCCTTTTTCTTTTAGCTTAGGAATAACTTAATCGTCACCTTTGTTGTTTCTGAAATAACCGTTAATTAATTGATAAGTGGAATTATAAACCAACTATATCATTTTTTAATCATATTACAATCTCACAGAACACTAAAAGTGACCCCAGCATGATTTAATTAAAAATAAATACATCGAGGTAAGAAATATTGTTTCTAATTATTTACTTTAATTAACTAGTGAACGAATGAACTGCTGTTCTGATTTTAATCTTTGACAAATTCATAAAAAACGGAATACTGTATATGAAACAAAACAGACTTCATATGAGAAAATGTGGCTATAAACGACGATAACAATTTATAATGAATTAGTAATTTAATTAGGTACTTAGAGCCCAGCTGAAGTCAATTAAGGACAGGAGAATCGAATAAGGCGTGACTCTGTTGCTTACTCTCCATCACACACACCATATTAGTTTCTCAAGATTTATACCGATCATGCTATTTGGTTTTCGATATTTGTACGATTACGTAGATGATAAGACTGTTCGTGTGCAGCAAATTATTTTGTATATTCAATGTTCAATTCATACCTTACTCATTATCAGAAAGTGCCTGGCGAGGTCATATTTCAGGAAGGTCATACTGCTAATAAAAGTGCACGCGCTGGTTATGTTTCACTTCAGATGCATTGCCGGTCAATTGAATGAGAAACCAATTGATTGATTGTTTCATAGATTAGTCTTGTCAAAATCTTTTTGAACTGTAAGCATGGAATAGTGATCATAAAATAAATAAAGAGGAGATTTGTATAATAATTATATAATATATCATTATTTATATAATAATTATATAATATATCATGATTTTATATGATTTAATAATATAATCATATTATTGAAGCGTTCTTTATATTGCAAGGCGATGCACCCTTTTAGCCATACACCAATGGTCAAAACAAATAAAAGCTATGATACATAGCATAATCTAATAATATAATAATGTAACATAAATATATAATATTTAAATGTCTACCATAATAAGCTCTTGGTTTAGAACGCGGTCTTGCTTAAGAAAGTAATAAATTCCACGGCAAGATGATAACTTTCTATAGCTACCGTTTTGCATGTAACACTACAAGCACGTCTTGTTGCTATGTGCATATATTTTTTAATCGACCGAGCTTACCAGAGAAATCAATGAACATTTCATATTAATCTTGAAGTATTTGCAGCCATTTGTATTTGTTATCCATTTCTGAAATATTTAGAATTAAACAACAAAATGAATATGTCATGTAATAGTACTGTTATATTGTGGTTGAACTGGATGGTGATACGTTGGCCATACAAGCCTTTCTCTGTGAGATAGCATAGTAATATAGAAATGTCACAACTAAGACACAAAATTATTAGCTGAAGCGTAATGAAGGTAGAGTAATGACTGTGAACAACACACCAAACATATCTTAGCGTTGAATAACATAAACATTGTAAGAACATTCTGAAAGAGAACAAAGAATATTAAAATAAAGCATAGCAATATGAATAAATATAGTCAGTAATCATAGTATGAACGATAGAAATGTGTAGCTGAAATGCGTATAAACTGTCATTTTGACAAGAAATAAATGAATGGAATTTTACAATAATTATTATGGAAATTGGAAAGAAAATAATAAACAGTTGTCAAGCTAGACAGGCTGTGTCTTATAAAAGAAAATGTAGATGTTGTATTCGATTACGTTGAAAGAATTTTAAGTGTCTCAGTCAGATGCAGCATTTAGTATGTGGCCTAGTTGACAAAACGTATAAGGGTTATCTTTTATGACTGTCAATGCACTCTCTGCAAGACATCTAACTGTTGCAAGCTGAATAGTCTGTATACAACTACCATAAAGATGTATATACGAGCTCTGGCGCCAATGAGGAAGCGTTTATAGGTTGGTTTATTTTGCTAGTAATAACAGCTACCTGTCTCTGAGATCACACTGGAAATGAGAATATATCAGATAATGTAGGTTAAGGTGTACTAGGTTTTGAGACCCAGAACAGTCAAGGGTAAATTGCTTTCGCTCTTATTTCTGCTTGACTAGGTTTCACTTGTGGTTGAGAAATAACAACAAGAGGAACAGCAGCAACAACACTGCATCTCTGACATGCAAGTAGAAAGTACACTAAATTTGGGTCCATAAAAAAACCTTATGGGGACCAATAAATGCAATTTCAAAAATGACTGCTATAGTACTTGTCACGTGCCTCCCAATCCAATTTGACTACAAGCTACGTTGTTATTTAACGTAATTTTGTAAAGAGATAGTGAATTGAATTTAATAGATGAAAGTTAAGAAGACTTTCATATGAGTACATAAATGTATGTGAGCATATATATATATATATATA
>NC_068990.1:18735582-18739228 GCF_001194135.2 Octopus bimaculoides
TATAAGTATGTGTGTGTGTGTGTGTGTGTGTGTACATCTGAAGGCGAGAGACGAATATGGAGGATGCAGAAAGGCACTCCTGCCGAGCCTCAGTAATTCCTAGCGTGACGGCAAAGAACGTGTCTGACATTGCATTGTTTAGATGCAAGACTGCTCTTATGATCAACAACTGTTGGAGGCTTCTGATTTGTCCAGTTAGTCACAGTATATATTGCAATTGATGTTCCTGCCCGTAGGAAGGTGCTCGTAAAAGACAACACACTTCAAGCCCCACCATATTGAAAACATAACCTTCTTTGGCTGAAATACTGCTTTGGGGGTGGTTGTGGTGGCTCACCGCAATTCTCCCAGTATCATTTGCGATTTACATTCTGTGTATATATTCGAGGGGGCGCTGAAAAGTTCCTGGTTTTATGGGTATCGTGAAAGACCTGGTTGGGGGCCCAAACATTCGAATTCATTTACAGGGCTTAGAAAAACTAAATGATCGCTACAATAAGAGATTGAATCTGAGAGGGTAATATGTTGAATAGACCCATAAGCCAGGAACTTTTCATCGCACTTCTACACCGCTCTCGTATATGTCCAGTTCCATTGTACACAACTTGGACAATTGCTTCTTAGTATAGTCCCGGGTCAATCAATA
Source organism: Octopus bimaculoides (assembly GCF_001194135.2). Taxonomy (NCBI): domain Eukaryota; kingdom Metazoa; phylum Mollusca; class Cephalopoda; order Octopoda; family Octopodidae; genus Octopus; species Octopus bimaculoides. Next base: position 18,736,229 of record NC_068990.1, read on the forward strand.
ACAAGGGTACTTGTCTACATAGTGGGACTGAACCCGAAAGCACAGAGCAGCAAAGCAAATTTCCTAGCCACACAGCCATGGCTGTGTATGCATTGTGTGTGCGTGTACGCGTAAGTGTGGGTATGTATTAATGTAATTATGTAGGTTACTCAGTGCAATTGATAACGTGTAACGCTGTACGACCAGTCGCCAGATGGCCCGTTGGCAACTAAGCTAGTATCTCTACGAACCCTACTCGGTGAGGAGCGATGATTTTGTTCGAAAACTTGCAAGACAAAAGACGAATCGTGATAAAGGTCTCCGTAGATAGTCAACGGCCATCCAACAGCTGGGAATTAGCAACGACCTATTCTTTATTTAGACATCTCTCCACGAGAAGGAAATTCCAAAATCACACCCACCCCATTGCTAAGACGGAGATCTTCCTTGTTACCAGAAAACTTGGTTTTGGAGGTGAGAGTTTTAACAGTGTTGAGCAAGTTATTGATTTAAAATTTCAGCACGGACGTTGTTGACAGCCATTGTCTTTAACACCGAAAATAAGATAATTTGTCAGTGTTAGTCCTACGTGTTTACGAATTGACAGCCACAAAGTCTGTAGGTACATATAGTAGGATGTTCCTATGTAATATATTTATATGTATGTACGATGTGCGTTTTTTCGTATGTATATATATATGTGTGTGTGTGTGTGTGTTTGTGTGTTATAAATGTGTGCATATATAATATTTCTGTATCTATCTATCTATCTATCTATCTATCTATCTATCTATCTATCTATCTATCTATCTATCTATCTATCTATCTATCTATCTACCCACCTGCCTACCTACCTACGTACCAGCCTACCTATCTTTAGATAGATACACACATACTTGCCCCCTCACACGCACACATACATGAAACTACGATACTACAATCTGATTCGATTTTACTTCCCTTGAACAACGAGTTACTGTTAGTATGAGAGAAATGTTCGGTAGGAATGTACTATTGTGAGTAAACACACACACACACACGCACACACCTGTCTATATGTAAGCATATTATTATAGAAACATAAATTGATAATTTCACATTGATCTTCAAGTATGGATTAAAACGCATCGAAATACTTGCACCGTCGTTGCTATATTAGTTGATAGCTGGAGGCTAAACGTGTGTGGTAATGAGTCGGCAGGCTTTCCATTTTCAAAGTTGATAAATAGATGTCATCGTATTATATGTAATGGCTGTGGGCAAAAATCTTAAGAGCCTCTTAGTGTCCGTAGCCCTCATGTCAAAGATTTGGAACTTTTACATTTATAAGTATATAATTAAAGCATCTTCTGTCTGTTTCTCACTTTCATGTGTCGCTACGAAGAACGTGTTAGTTATAATAGAGATAAAACAGTATTATAATTTCTTATTGTGAGTATGTCTTGGCGCGATTGTGCTAAGCAATTGCGTATATGTGTACAAATACACCTTACGTAGAAATATTCGTACGTAGAGCATTATATACGTAAGTATAATCATGCACAAACACACAATTATATATTGTATATCCGTGTGTGATTGAGCGGGAATTTCCACGTGTTATCTATACATATTATGCAGTCAAAAATAGTAATTTGAAATAGAAATAATAGTAAGTTGAAATAATAGTAAGTTGAAATAGAAAGTAAGTCTTCGGGAAGTACAGCTTTGGGACATTTCCGTATGAGAACTTCGTATTCAGAACAGAACACTGGGGGATTATGCTTGAGTCCCACTGATGCTAACCATACTGAACTTTAATATACATATAGGTATACACACTCATAAAGAGTCACATACACACTTGTACACACACACACACACACACACACACACACACACACACACACACACACACACACACACACACACACACACACACACACACACACACTCATACGCACACACACATGCACACACATGTGAGCAGACATATCTACATACATATACATTCGCTAAATAGAATGCTATAGACCAATGCAACACGTATGAGATTTTAAGTTAGAAATGGAAGCCATGTGATCGACTAGATGTTTGAATGAGTTGCCCCAGCCTGACGGCAGTTCACTCGTTCGGGCAGGAGTACAAATAAAAAGAAATAAGCAATATTGATCTTAAAATTCCTTGGTGAGCAAAAGAAGAGACATTACTAGGAATTTGCATTATATATATATATATATATATATATTGTTGTATTTGGGCATACACATGCGCAAATAAAGACACATACAACAGGAATACAAAATACAAAATAGTTGACCGTTAGTAAGGAAAGACACACAGATAAGAAAGAAGAAGGCAAAGGACCATTGATGAGGTCACAGAAGCGTGACCTCTGGCCGAAATACGATTGTAAAAAATAAAATGAAGCTGAAGCAAATTAACTAAAATGACCATCCCCAAATACATCAATATATGTTTCAACACACAATTTCACATCAAGAGGCTTGCAAAACGAATTTATAAAAGTGTATATATATATATGTAAAGACACACACATTCTTGGCTTAACGTCGGATCGTTGGTGTATATATGCTTGATCAGTTACCTCTCAAGGTATTATTTATTCTTTGTAATTCCTTTCGTCTAAATTGTAGTGGATATTACTAGATATATAGTAACACATGTCGAATGAAATTACCTAGATCACATATTCTGTAATGTACTCGACTTTATGAAATATTTGCTATTAAATATTTTGATGACGACGCTATATATATATAAACCAGTGGATAGATTCCACTGAAATTAGATAAATAACCTTCGAGCAGATAGTCAGCAGCGCCGCCTGGCTAAGGCTTGGCTACTCTGCATTGACAAGGGGCAACACCCTGAAACTAGTCTAGTCTGCAGATGCCAAACCAGCAGGGGGACACTGCTGACCTCCCCTGTTCGAAGGTTATAAAGGACACAGGTTCGTGTGTCACATAGCTAGCTAGAGGCGATGGCTTCTTGGAGCTAATTCACGGCAGCTTTCGTCCT
>NC_068990.1:18739369-18739829 GCF_001194135.2 Octopus bimaculoides
TATATATATATATATATATATATATATAGTCTCAAGCATAGTTACACAGGTGTGCGGTTTCATAGTATTTCATTGTATTATCTGGGCGGATGTCTTCTACTATGGCCCTCACGGTGAGATAATTTCTGAGGCAAAAAGGATACAGGAGAAAATGTGTGTGTGTTAGTGTTTATTCGCAAATATAGAAGAGTGAGTATATGTAATGTTTCTTGGCGTAGCATCGAGGAGGTTGTTGTGTGTTTGCTCAATTCGCTGTATTTATGTTTGCCATTGAACAATCAATGTAAAAAGAATAACAACTGTACCTGTAAGAATAACACTGCGAATAGTCAGCGGGGTTGTGTTTTACTCTAAGCCCCCAAACTTTGAAATTTGGACATCTTGACCTAGTGACCCTGTAACCTCGAGATAAAATGTGTGTGTATATATATATATATATATATATATATATATATATATA
>NC_068990.1:18739839-18740583 GCF_001194135.2 Octopus bimaculoides
CCACTAACGTGGACAATTAATGCGCTAGAAATAGATCACATCTTGTGTCTATTAAGACCTAAATTGTTCTCAACATGAAATATAGCAGCATACCAAAAACGTGAGCGGGCAAGACATTTAAAATCACCTAAAAAAGCATTATTAAACAGGAACACGTGTATGTGCCTGCTTTCGTGTTTCTAGGTGTACGCATATATGTGTGGATATGTGCGTGCATGTGTTTTCAATTGTGTACTTGCATGTGTACATGTAAGACTATCTATCTATCTATCTATCTATCTATCTATCTATCTATCTATCTATCTTTCTTTCTTTCTTTCTTTTCTCTCTCTCTCTCTATTTATCTATCTACATGTATATACATACATACATACATACATACATACATACATACAAACATGCATGCATATCCTATGAACTTCAAATGGAATGACGTATGTATGGATACGGAAGAGGCGATATTGATAAAAATAAACGGTAGTATCAAATATATGGACCCAAAAGTCTGACACTGGCTGCGAACATTAACGTAAATTGGCAGCCCAAGTCTATAGCTCGACACGTTGTTGGCTGCGGAAAACCTTTTGGTGTATATATTTCAGATGATTAAGGAAATATGGTGCGAAGTAAACTGCAGCTCTGAACTTACGCAGAAAAACGAGAACAAAAATAGACTCGGTAACACAACCATGCAACAACAATCGCACACATATATATATAAGGCTACATATATATATATATATA
>NC_068990.1:18741034-18742066 GCF_001194135.2 Octopus bimaculoides
GAGAGAGAGAGAGAGTGAGAGAGTGTTGGGGGTAAGTTCGACAGTTTGCATAAAATGAAAAGAAACCATTATATGTCATCTTAGCATAAAAGTTTTATTTTTCTTTTAAATTAAAAGAAATGTACCAGATCATAGCTAGGGGATAACAGTTTATTCAAAGTAGCCACCCACAGATCCACGGCTACAAGACGACACCGCTATCTGGCGTAAGCATTCCTCACTGAGTCTTTATGAAGATCTTCGGACACCTTGATCTTCGGCACCAGCTTGACGTTGTTGTTGCAAAGTAGTGCGTTTGGTGTCTTTCTCAGCCGTGCCTCATGGCAAAGTAATCCGTAGGATTACAATCGAGGGAGATTAGGTGGCCAGAATTTGGGACTGATGAAGTCATATAAATTCTCCGATAACCACTTCTCATAGCCACTTCTGATAAAGTCCGGAATCCTGCTGTCGCACATATGGCCATTCCAGCAACAATCCTATCCAAACAAAATCTGAATTCAATCGTTTCAATTGAGAGGCCTCAATTGGGCCATCTCGAATAAGCCTAAGACCCTGTTACATGACGTCAACGTCTCTGGAAACCCCGCCCTCCAAACAAACAGGAAGGTAGATACATATATAAATAGACAGGTAGATACTTAGATAAGATAATTTAAACTAAGGCTTGGTTACTCATTCCCTTCTATTAAAGACATATGAACAGATGTCATTGATGTTAAGGTATATGCACAGATTTACCGACATGTATACTCACAGACACATGTAAACCCCAAATACTTGCAACTGTCTTGATTGCCTCACACAAAGCAAAAGCAAACTTGCCTGTTTGTTGGTAACCAGCTTGAATTCTGCATAGGAGAACATAAATAAATATGAAAGAAGTAGGTACACGCACACACACACACACATATATATATATATACATACATATACATACATATATACATACATAATACATACACACACACACACACTCACACACACACACAAACACACACACACACACACACACACACACACACACACACA
>NC_068990.1:18742902-18743732 GCF_001194135.2 Octopus bimaculoides
ATATATATATATATATATATATACGTAGAGGGTAGAAAAGTAACACATGAGTTGATATGTATAAAGAAAATAGGACAAGGTAGAAAATGCTAAAATAATTTTATCATGAAGAACATTTCAGTACCGGTTTCCGTCTTTTAGACTTGTTCAACTAAGAGTAAAATAAGAAAACCAATTAAGTTGCAGAAAAAAATTGAGTGAAATGTTTTGTAAATATTTCCATACTCTTCAAATAGTCTGTCTGTCTGTCTGTCTGTCTCTGTCTTCGTTTGTGAATGCTTGGTAGGTAGGTCGTAGTAAATCTGAAGGAATAGTTTTTTGTGTATAGAGAATTGATGGTTTAAGCAGGAGCAGCCGAGGGAGGAGAAGAAGAAAAAAAGGAGGAGGAGAATGAAGGGGATAAAGAAAAGGATGAAGAAGGAAGAAAAGTAGCAGTATTTGTATAGTTGCGTTAGTGTAAGGGACAAATAATACACAATATCTCACTGCGCGTATAGAGGATTACTCTATTGCTGGAAGCTAATATACATGTCAATGTCCAACGCACCGATTATGCAGTGTTATGATAGGCATCTTCCAGCCTTGAACAGCATTCCCGGCTGCTCTTAGTAAAACTAATTAAGTCTAGAATGACATGTGCATGCATGCATATATATACATATATACATGCAACTTTAATTATATGAATGTGAGTTAGTGCATTTTGCTAGTGTAAATATGGTCACCTGTGTAGATGCGTGCAAGTATGTATGGATGTATGCATGTAGGTATGTAAGTGCACATATATATATATATATATATATATATATATATATATATATATATATATA
>NC_068990.1:18743810-18744140 GCF_001194135.2 Octopus bimaculoides
CATGTGCGTCACAAATAGTCCCGTATGAAAAAAAGTCCCGTGTGGAAGGGATTACGGTTTAGCCATCTAACTTAGAGATATCAAATATAAAATATACAAGAATAAGGGCAGAGAATCGTCAATTAATAATAGAATGGTTAAGTGAATGGAAATTTCAATTAATAATAGAATGGTTAAGTGAATGGAAATTTCACTATTCCAATCTTCAGCCTCAATCGTTGATTTTTGGTGTCGCATGGCCAAAAATTACTGTGAATTTTTTTAGAGACACTTTCAAATTTATCAGAATATTGAGGCTGAAGATTGGAACAGTGAAATTTCCATTCACTT
>NC_068990.1:18745032-18755740 GCF_001194135.2 Octopus bimaculoides
ATATATATATATATATATATATATATACATACACACACACGTACACACACGTACACACACACACACACATATACATACATACAGCTTGCCTTCGTATTATTTTCAGTTTTCTGCAGAGATTGTCGATGCTTAATTGGTCCCATTGTTGATCGTTATGGACAATTATTTGAAAGATAAATTTTGAAGGAACCTACTTAGAGAGTTCGTTGGTAGAGATATCCATAATGAATCTTTTTGCTGTGACTACGTATTTCTAAAAGAATTTGGATCGTTAATTCCGCCCCATATCGATGTCCATCTTTCAATAAGAATGAATTTTATCCAGAATGTTTAGTCTTCGTATTTTAGTAAAAGGGGAACCTCTTACTTGCTGTAGAAAACCCTATCGATATTCATTTGAAATATTTTTTGTATTATTTTTCAAATTAGAAGCTGTCATGACGGCTTATGCGATTGAGTACCTGCTGGCTGAGGAATGGTTTGTACATAACCTAATGGAATGGGTGTTTGGCTCATGCACATGAAGTCATGAAATCGATTTCTGCCTTGTATGCTGTGACATCTCTTCCTATCTGCATGAGTACACTCGTAGATCTTTCACTGACTGTATGGGAGAGCAGATATAGTTTACATGTTCTGTGCTCAATTCCATGCAGGCAAATAAAACGTTACTTGAATGCATATCAGCCCCTACATACACATGCAGGTGACGGTTGGCTTTGCAGTTGTCTTAAATTATGTTCAGTTTAAAATCAGTCATCGTTGAAGGTAGGTTTTATTAAAGCATTCCACCCGTAGCGATGGCATATTTCGTTTTTGTATTGCAAATCCACGGCTAAATTATACAATGTGCCCTTTAGTTTTAAAGACGCTAGAGGGTAATTTAAGATTCCCAGTTATAGATGTTATTAATTTAAGATTCCCAGTTATAGATTCCCAGTTATATAGTTATAAAAGTATATGGTCTTCCGTTAACACATGTTGAAATGGTTTTGGATGAAGACTTGAGCTCTGCATTGTCGTTAGCCTCGATGTGAAATTGAATAGTTTCCCCACGGTCCGCTAATACTATCGCACATTTGAATATGCATATGTGAGCGTGTGTGCGTGCGTGTATGTATGTATGTATATATATATATATATATATATATATATATATATATATATATATATATACATATATACATATATATGTCAGTGGCACGATACACGGCATTCTTAGTCGTTTCCTTCTCATTGTTTGTCTCTCTCTCAGTTTCATCCAGGAGAACAGTCTATATTATAGACATTCACTGACAACGAGAAGGGAGCCTTAAAATCTCATGGACGTTGATAGCATATTTTTAGTATGAGTAGAATGTGACTTTGGTGTCGCATTTTCATTCGTACACTAAATGTTCACTGTGCACGGAGTGAACTTTGTTAGAGGTGTAAGAGCCAGAGTTCAGTTCAAATAGTTTCCCACAGCTCCAAACTAGAATGGGTGGATTTACTCCATTTTTCAATTCATAGGAATCAAAGTCAACTGCAGCATGGAAGGTGTTCATAAGCCATTTAAAAACACACAAAGACCGTTAGATTTACTTCAACTTTTAAATTTAATTTCTCAAAATATTTTCGTCGCTTTGAAACCAATGTTCACTAACAAAATTTCTTGCTGCAGCACGAAATTTTGTCAGTGAAGAGGTCACGAAAATATTTTGACAAATTAAATTTAAAAGTTGAAGTGAATCTAACGGTTTTTGTGTGTTTTTAAATGGCTTATGAACACCTTCCACGCTGCAATTGTTTTCGTTCCAGCACACGATCTCAGATCAAGTCATTTGCTATGCAAGTACTTGGTCGTAAAGAATCAAAATGTTTCTTGAAACATATAATAAAACGAAAGGAGAATACATCTTATTAACTAGGGTGAATGAACTATGCGATATATCTGGAGTGATATATATAGCGGAAGATGAAGGTCGCACGTTTGCGAATGCTAGTGTTTCGTAGTCAGCGATGTAAAATTTATTACAAGTATTTTTGTTTGCCAAATTGGCAATTGCTTTTCCATTAATCTTGTTTTGAATACTAATAGATATGTGTCTCCTTCAGAAATTACTTGTTAGTAAACCACTAGACGTTCCCTCTGTAGTTTCATCGAGTTAGGCATCGCTCGGGGTTGTGATAATATCAGAAGACCGAAAAAAATGATGATGATAGCCAGTCGCCAACTGATTACAGAAATGTCCTGCAGCGCTTGCTGGATGTAGATAATAAACAATATGTATGTATATATGAATTAGCATTCACTGCAGCAGCTGTCGATTATATAGACTAGAAATTGCTACATGCAGCAATAACAGTAGTCTTGATACTATTCAGCGAGATCCGGTGTACACCCTCCGTTCTGACAGGAATGCATTCTTATGTATATAGCTTTAAAATGATTTAGCTAGTGAGAAAAGGGGGAAAAAGTGTATATACATATTTACATATATTTACATTTATGAATATATGCATATATGCTTTTGGTCAACGTCTGAATACATTGTGAAAATGAGATGTTATACTGGTATCAAATATGTACGCATATATATGTATGTATGTGTATGTTTAGTGTATATATATATATATATATATATATATATATATGTGCGAGTAAATATATATTTATTTATATATATATATATATATATATATATATATATATATATATATATATACACACATACACACACATATAAATATATACACGTACGTGGGTGTGTATGGGTGCATGTGTTATGCACGTATGATGCATGTATGCGTGTGCGTGCGTGTGTACATACACGGAAAACGATACTGTTGATAATGTTGAAAATCAAGGAATGTATTTTGTAGTAAAACGAGCAGACAATCCGACAACATTTGTAAACACATCAATGTTATACTATTCACCATCTAGCTGCAATGCGGTCAAGACAGCTTCAAACAATTTTTGCAGCAATCTCGGGTTATCGTTCATGTACAAAACTGCACGACCTTCTGGTTTAAATCCGAAATTCATGAAATATTATGAATTGCTATTCTGTCTTTAACGAAATCCGCTCAGTTTTTAGTGGGCCTGAGGCTATAATAGAATATGCTTGTCCAAGGTGCTACGCAGTGAGATTGAACTCAGAACCATGCGGTTGGAAAGCAAACTTCTTACTTCTTTATTGCTCACAAGGGGTTAAACATAGAGGGGACAAACAAGGACAGACAGAGGGATTAAGTCGATTACATCGACCCCAGTGCGTAACTGGTACTTAATTTATCGACCCCGAAAGGATGAAAGGCAAAGTCGACTTCGGCGGAATTTGAACTCAGAACGTAACGGCAGACGAAATACCGCTAAGCATTCCGCCCGGTGTGCTAACAAATCTGCCAGCTAGCCGCCTTCTTACCAGAAACCCATAACTGCGCGTATTTCTTCAGAATTTCCTGAGATATTTTAGATTTTATGTTTGTATCACGAGGCATTATCAAATATTAAATTTTCCTCTTGCAGAAATGGACACATGGGAAGACATTCCTTGTTTCTTACTAGAGCTTGATGTGAGCTGAATAAATGGGGCAGTAAATACAAATTGCACAATGGATGTTTCATCAATAAAATATCTTTAAATTGAAATCTCCTTGAGCCGATTTTCACGATACCTGATAAAATTTAGACGATTCTGGATATTTCTCCGAGAATGCCGTAGTATTTTTCATAACTTTATGGTTACGTACTAGTGATTAGTGTTGCGTATATTTGTATGTTGTCGAGGCACAATGGCCCATTGGTTAGGGCAGCGGACTCGCGGCCGTAGGATCGCGGTTTCGATTCCCAGACCGGGCGTTCTCGGTGTTTATTGAGCGACAACACCTAAAGCCCCACGTGGCGAACCTCACTGTACTCTCTCACCACAACTTTCTCTCACTCTTTCTTCCTCTTTCTGTTGTACCTGTATTTCAAAGGGCCAGCCTTGTCACACTCTGTGTCACGCTGAATCGCTCCGAGAACTACGTTAAGGATACACGTGTCTGTGGAGTGCTCAGCCACTTGCACGTTAATTTCACGAGCAGGCTGTTCCGTTGATCGGATCAACTGGAACCCTTATCGTCGGAAACTATGGAGTGCCACAATATTTGTATGTGACTACTTCATACAAAGATATCTGTACTTCTATATACATAAAAGAGAATTGCCACATACACAGCGAGCCTTTACACAAAGTTTTGATGGGCTGTCATGCACCTACTTTTCCTAATTTGCCAAATAGTTTTCTAACGCATAACGCATAGTATTAAATTGTACATGAGCCCATCAACCACTACGTTAACAGACTGGGTGTATGTGTGTATGTATGTGTATGTGTGTGCGTGTGTGTGTTATTGCATATATGTGTGCATTCATACATAGATGTATACTCATATATATATATATATACGTACATGCATATAATAGGTTCCTTATATATATATATATATATATTACACTATTTATACATATATATATATATGCATACACACACAAACACACACAGACGCACTGATATATATGTACATGCATGTATGTGTGTACGCATGTATGTAACTTACTCGAAATATTGAATAAAATGTCAACAATATAATATGAGTTCGTCCAAACGTGACTGTTATGATATATTTGGTTCACATAGACAATGCATAAGAAACTAAATAAGATAAACTGTTGTATTACACTGTCTGGACGTGTAAAGTAATACCAGTCTGCTTCTTCGTCAGGTTCTTCTTCTTCTTCTTCTTCTTCGATAGATAGATAGATAGATAGATAGATAGATAGATAGAGAGAGAGAGGGAGAGAGAGAGAGAGAGAGAGAGAGAGAGATAGAGAGAGAGCTCAAATACAATTCAAGAATGGGAGACGTGAATTTAAATTCGTTAACTTATAACATCTGCAGCCATTTGTTTGGTTTGTTTTTTTTCTTTTCAACAACTCTTTCTTATCTCATTTTCGAATGTACATATACACACATACCCTCTCTCTCTCTCTCTCTCTCTCTCTCTCTCTCTCTCTCTCTCTCTCTCTCATGCACACTCATAAAGTGAAAGTCTCACAAAGTGTCACATATATTCTTTAAGCTCTTGCTGCTTTGTATCAACATTTTTCTGGTTTGTTGTCCTCTTTCTTTAGGTTTTTGTTTTCTTTCTCATGTGTGTTTTTAACTAATCGCCATGTTTACATAATGTGTTTTCGATTCCTATGGGCTGCTTTCAACTTTTCCTTCCACACTTTTTAAGCTCAACATTTATAGGCTATTAGTTAAGGCGTTATGTGCTTCGCGTTCACACACACTCACACACACGCAGACATACAGACAGACAGACAGACACACATTATTTATAACAGTTTGGTTCGGCTGCATACGACTTAGAGTTTCGCAGACGACTAACGGAAACATTATCGTTAATGTAAAGTTCGTTGGTAATCCATAAATCCCGAAAGTGACGGGATTCTGTAAGAGACCCGCGAAATTTTAAGTCGCACGGAGCCGAATAAACCTTTTTAAATGATACTTGAAACTCCTGCTAAATGTGTTGAGTGCCCGTTTCTTTTGTTTGTCCACTCAATCCTACACACACACACACGCACACACACACACACACACACACATACACACATACACATACACACACACATATACACCACACAACTTATCATAGCTAGAAACTATTAATTGTCATTCCACCATAATAAGATCCCCAAGTGAAGACCATATTATGGAATGTATGTAATCAGCATGAACCATGAACTCTTTAACATGTTCAACCTTACCAGAACGGAGGACATCTCAGAAGAACGAGACCCCCAGATATAAAAGATTCATGCTCAATAACCATATTAAACATATATTCCCCTCGTCAGCTGCCTAGGACACATCGCTATAGTTTCGAAACCTGAGCAGGACTATTCAATGCGGCGGTGTCAATAGCATTAAAAATATAAACGCTGTCGGGATATCAACAGAAAAGTAGCGAAACACTAGCGTAATATGTGCGGTACGCTTATTTAAATCCCAACATCTAATATAAACAAAATTCTATCAGCTAGAAATTAAGATGTAGTATCTATAGAAAATGGAAATTAGTTCCCCAAAAGACTTTGCTATCTCAAAAACTACAGAATAAAGTAGAACCAGCAAGCTATATTGGATAACAAACTTACTGATTAATTAATGAACATAGACCAATACATGTGCTGTTTTGCACTCTATAACACTTTCCAAACATGGAAATATACCAAGAATAAACCGAATGTAAACTAGCGGAACCTTTTGACCAGCGACCTTGAACCGCGCGGAAGGAAATAAAATATAAAACATAAATATCTATTAAATATATGTCTAATGATAGAAAATAAATTAACCAAACAAATTGCTAATTAAAAGTAAATAGAATGTAAAGTATAAGCTATACATATGACAAAACCTTCCAAATTATAACAAATTACTAATATAAATAAAACGACGTGACTGCAAACACAAACTGAATAGCTTTCCATTTAAGCATACAGCATTAAATGCTTACAGTTTGGACATAGCTCAAACAGAACCAATAACTAATGAATAAACATAATTATAGAATATATTTAAACTAATATTTTCACCTGAAACGCATACAAAAATGGCTAAAACAAACAAATCATATTGAAAATATTTTTCATTTAAATTAAGTAAAGACCATATGCTGCGAAGAAAATAACGAAATCACTCACGTGTTAGCGACATCGCTGCGAGAAACCAAAAGACGGTTAACATTCAACAGGTAGAAGTCTATTCTATCCTTCTAACGGAAGTGATGTTGTACGCAATAAGATATGACAAGCAACTCACAAACTGCAAAATAACGACTTAACTTTCACACTTAATTAAAACTAATCGCTTCTAAGAACTCCGCTGAATAGCAAACTGTTGATCATTCTATATTTTCTCAAAATTTCACTCTCCCTCCCAAAGCGACAATTAGAACATTTACTTAATCTTTTCTTATGGTAATCCTGTTTCTCCATTTGTATAGATAACTTTTTAATTCTCTCCAAGCACATTCCAACTTCATTTATAATTCTATCGTATCTAATAACCTGAATGGAAAATTCTTACCAGGAATTTTACTTTTCGCCGAGAGTAAAAATCAATGCGAAAATAAAATTATGAGTTTTATTTTAAGTACTTGTCATAAAAGCTTTTTTTTCTTTTTCATACGCCATGGAAACCGGGCCCATGAGCCTGGGTAGGCTTTAGAATGGGCGTATAAATGAAAAATAGAACACTGTACCAGTAACACTAGATATACCTTCTTCGACTCATTTCAAATTAGAATGCAGTGTAGGAAAATCATTGACATGCCTGGTTTGAATTACTTCAGTTGTTTACAACTTGTTAACAATTTTGTTGGTAGATCTTATACTAGAAAACAAGCTATGGCTGTAGGGTTAGAATTCATGTGCGCCAGGGTGTTTGTGTGCGTGCTTTATATTACAGATACAAATGTCTTGGTTTTTAAACATTTTTATTAATGAATTTCTTTTTCATGTTTAGTTAAAACCATTCCGTATATTTAGTTTGGAGCAACATCGTTTGTAAGTCTATTAAAGTTTCGAAACCATCCCGGTATCGTCCTCTGCAAGAAGTTGTAACAGTAACGTTACGCTTGCTCTGTTCCCTGTGGAGGCATCAATTGATCACAGTAATGAAACTGTACCTCATGAAACCTACGTTTGACTAGAAAGTGTTAAACCGTTAACTTCAAGTTATTTAAGTAGTTTATTGCAGGATTACTGTATCTGTGTTTCAAAATTTTGTTTGTATTCTACATTCAATAGAACTTCCATTGCTAAGCTCATGTCCGTGGATATCTACATAGAATTGTAGATATCAGTTAACGTTTTCTGTTTAGCTAATGTTATCTGCTAATGTTTTTTTCTATTAACTTCTTTTTTCCTGCATATGTGTATTTCTGTTTGTGTATGTGTGTACACATAAACACACACTTACGCACCTCCGCGCACACACACACACATACACACGCACACACACACATACACACACACACACACACACACAGATAAATGGATACACACGCGGTTCGGTTGAAAATTTGCAATTCCATGATCCAAGGCACGATTGCACGGTGTGACATGACGGTAAAATGTCACATATATAGCCTGCATTCTACAAATGTATGTGAGTAAAATTAGGTAGATGGAAACTGTATTGAAGCTCTTCACTGTACATTTATGCACACGAGCATGGATACGCGCTCGCGCACACACATACACACACATTTGAGTGTATGTGTATGTGATGTGTATAGATGCATGCATATACCTCTACATATATAAAATAAATACATCTATGTGTACTCGTGTAGTATACGTGTGCATATGTGAGTGCTTGAACGCATACAGAATATCTTGGTTGGAACGTTTAGTCTATCACTTAAAATCTTAACTACGGGTAATTCACAGATGGTTGTGCAGTTAACACCGCCTATCTTCGGGTGTCTTAAGTCTTGTCACGGATCACTTTACTCTCGACTTTCACCTGGTGAAGTTAAAAGGAATTTATCTTATTATGAATTATAGAAAATAAAAATAAAACTACTAACAGCTTAAATGAAACTTAGTAATGGTAAAAAAAACATACACAAATACACACACGCGCTTACACACAGAAATACATACAAGCATTCACACACATACACACACACGCACGTACACACACATACACGCACAAATACACACACATTCACGCATACATACACGCACATACACAATCGCCCATAATTACACATGCACACACACCCACACACACACAAACACACACGCATACACACGCATACACACACATGCACTCACAAATACCCACGCACGCGCGTACACATACATACACACACAAGCATGCACATGCAAATACACACACACAAGCATACACACATATATGCATACATGCACGCACGCACACGCACACGCGCGCACACGCACACGCGCGCACGCACGCACGCTTGCACACACACGCATAAACACACAAACACAACACACACACACATACACACACATATTGTTCTTTTATGTTTTACTTCTCTCAGTCATTGGACCGCGGCCATGCTGGATCGGTTCGAAAGGTTTATTCGAACGAATCAATCCTTTTCTTTCGTAATTACTGTATCCATCTTTTGTCGAAATTCTAGGTCACGCAAACGTAAACACACCAACTCCGGTTATCAAGCTATTTTGGGGGACAAAGACAAATAGAAAAACACAACATACTGCATATACACACATACACGCACCACACACACGCGCGCACCACACACACACACACCACAGACATACACACGTGCCATATACACACACGCACCACACACACCATACACACACACACAAACACACACATTTATATAAACCATTCATACATACATTCATACACACACATAGACACACACACACATACGCACACACACACAAGCACGCACACACACACATGCAAGCACGCACACAAACACACACAGAGCCACACACAAACACTGTTTCTCACACACACACATACACAGTCATACACACACACACACACACACACACACATGTATATTTTAAACATTTCGTGCACCAAATTTAATCACAAACGTTAGTCTGTTCCGGCTATATTCTTTTCTACTCGAGGCACAAGGCCAGGAATATGTGGGGAGGGGGCCAGTCAATTAGATCGACTCCAGTACGCGACTGGTACTTAATTCATCGACTCCGAAAGGATGTAAGGCATAGTCGACCTCGGCAGAATTTGAACTCAGAACGTAAAGTCAGACGAAATATCGCTAAGCATTTCGCCAGGCGTGCTAACGGTTCTGTCACCTCGCCGCCTTCTACTCCGGCCATATTACAAAACACCCAAACATAGAAACACACAAACACATAAAAACATGCAGAATTTATTATTATACGCAACAGGCCACGTGTCTCTAATCGAAAGGAGTATTACACGGAGCATGTATTTATTAATCTGTACCGTGACTGAATATTCTCTAATTTGCTTGCCATCTGTGACGCTATTATACATCCATCTATATGCATATAAATGTGTTTGCATCCGTATATATGAGTAGGGGTATGTATGTGTGTCCGCTCTTTCGTGCGAGTGAATATATGCCTGCGTGTGTGTGCATTTATGCGTGCCTATGCTGTATGAGTGTATTATATGTATGAATATATATTTTTTATCCTTTTACTTGTTTCAGTCATTTGACCGCGGCCGTGCTGGTGCACCGCCGTTTTTAGAATCGACCCAAGGACTTATTCTTTGTAAGCCTAGTACTTATCTATCGGTCTCTTTGCCGAACAACGGTTGTCAGGTGATGGAGGGGGGACAAACAGAGACAGACATAAACATACAAACACACACACATACATACATACACACATAGACACGCATATGCACACAAATATATATGTATATTTGACGGGCTTCTTTCAGTTTTCGTCCACCAAATCCATTTGCAATGCTTCGGTTGTCCCGAGGCTATAATAAAAGACACTTGGTCAAGGTACCACACTGTGAGACAGAACCTGAAACCATGTGGTTCGGAAGCACGACCACTCCTGCGCCTATATATATATATGTGTGTGTGTGGGTGTGTGTGCGTATATATATATATATATATATATATATATATATATATATAT
>NC_068990.1:18755944-18756915 GCF_001194135.2 Octopus bimaculoides
TATATATATATATATATATATATATTTGCATTGCGCTGATTCGTTGGTCATACTGCAGCAACAGTAGTCCAAATAGAGTCAGCATTTTGTGATACATAGAATTAAAGTTGCAAAAAGAAAAAAAAACACATGTGTGTGCATGTGTGTATATATTGATTGATATAGATAGACACTCTTGTATAAATATATGTGCGTGTGCGTGGGTACACATTGATAGATATGAATAGATGCACACATGTATATGTATATGTTTGTGTGTATGTGTGTATATATTGATAGATTGATGTAAATAGATATACACACATGCATATATATGTATGTGTGTATGTGTGTATACATTGCCAGATATAAATAGATACACACACATGTATGTGTGTTTGACTTCATATGCACGTATATATACTAGGTATATGCACCGACATCAGCAGTGCGTCTCTCATGTAGTTTGTACTTTCTGCATCTACGGCTACTACTTTCTATAGGTGTGTGCGTTCGTGTGTATGAGTGCTTGTGTGCTTCTTAATATGTGATTCAACTTGTTTGTGATTCTGTGAATTTCTGTGCAAGATAAATTCATTGGTAGTTTAAGAGATTGATAAATCGGTAGACAGACAACGTAATAGAGAAATAGAGAGACAAACAGGCAGACAGATGTATAGGTAGATAGATAGATAGACAGACAAACACATAAAGGGGGTGTTTAATTAGACATAAAGGTAAATACATGTATCTTCAAGGTGTATATATGATTTAGTATATATCTGAATGTAATACAAGATCTTTCCTTTCGTTGATGGAACCCGTAACGAATATGAATTGCGAAATCCGTTACAAAGTATCTAAACGATAAACTTTGTGTATATCTGTATTTTAGATGAGTGAATATTTATTTAGGAAGATCTTACTGATCTGCTGGAATATAAAAGTCTATGTACAAGTTTGGAATTTGCAAAGTTTTGCTTGAATATATA
>NC_068990.1:18758195-18758990 GCF_001194135.2 Octopus bimaculoides
TATATATATATATATATATATATCGCCGGATTGGCTTAATCGGATGATTACAGTTCAAAAGGTCACGTGGCGTCTAGAAAAGTCTTCCCCATCGTTTTTTTCTTTTTCGGTTTTGTGTTTCCGAGAGCAAATTTGTTGGGTTCCACTTTGCCTTTTATAGTTTCAAGTTTCAAAATACGGTCGCCTCGTCAGTCCCATTCAAAAACATATGACGTTTTTCCGGAGCGAGAAATCAATATACAGTGTTTAATGTATTTCATAGAATTTTCTAGAATACGCAGACTAATATAAAAGGAATCTTGCTAAAATACTCTCCAAGAAGCAACCGAACGTGGAGTCTAGCTCGTGGTCGGTGGATCTGCGAAAAATAGAAATCATATAACCCTAAAATGACAATATTCTTTCTTAAATAAGTGGCTGCTGCATTAAAGAACTTAATCTTTTAAACAAAGCGTAATTTTCACAGTTAGAGTAACTTTCATTAGAAGTCTCCATTCGATCAGCTTTGTCTTGAAGCTTAGCTAAGGGAGGACGAGCAAATACTTATAGCGGTCACCCTTTTAACTACATATAGAGCTCACATATATCAAGATTTACTCATTTAAACAATTCACACATTAACATGATCATTTACACAATCATGAGCACTAATTCACATCAAATGTATGGAAGCATGAATATGCACACGTTTTCACACCCTTACAAAGTTATTGGAAAGGTACTGGCACCGATGCATCTCTCTCTCTCTCTCTCTCTCTCTCTCTCTCTATATATATATATATATATATATATATA
>NC_068990.1:18759983-18760793 GCF_001194135.2 Octopus bimaculoides
TATTTATATTTATATATATAAATGAAAGTAAATAAAATAAAGGAATGAATATATTTATATGGGTTGGAACGAAAGATGTATGCATGCAAAGGAACTTGTATTAAATAAAACAATGGATGACCAAAAGTTATGTCAAAATGAGAAAGTGAAAGAAAAATATTTTATTCTTTTATATTCTATTGGTTTCAACTAGAAGTTGGAACTATTCTGGGACATCGCCATTAGCGTTAAAGCTTGTTTGTTTTAGACTCATTTCCTGGTTCTATGTCCGCAACGTTAGAGAAAGAAATTTAAAAGGAGAAATATGAAAAACTTGAAAGTGAAAAGAAAAAGTAACAAGAAATATAAAATGATGTGAGAGTGACATGTGCAGAAGGGAGTGTTAACGACTACGAGAGAGAAGTGAAATATGAGTGAAAGAAAATCTAAGAATAAAAGCATAAATGAAATAAATACATGAACCAGAATGTTAAAACGCGAAATGAAAGAAGAGATGAGGTTAATGCGAACGAAAATGAGAGTGAAATTACAATTGAAAGAAGTAACACGCGGGAAAGAACAACTGAGAAAGGTAAAATAAAATTAATAAAAAAAAACAAGCGGAAGAAACGACAGATATGAAAACGTTAAATGAAACATATGGGAAGGAAAATGAAAGTAAAATGAAGAAAATTAGATACGTGAAAAACGAAAGTAAAAGTGAAATAGAAGAAAATAAATACAAGTTAGAAATGGTATAGTTTATAGAAGTAAAGGAAGTACTATATTCCATTGAGAGGGAATGGTCGAAGTAGTGATGGAGGGACAAGA
>NC_068990.1:18760863-18762551 GCF_001194135.2 Octopus bimaculoides
TGTATATGTATTTGTATGTATGCATATATATGTATATACAGATATATATGTATATGAAAAACTTGATATGATATATATATATACACACGCATATATATATATATATATATACACACACACATACGTAAATGCTATGTATGTAGATGTGGGTGTGTCGCTTCAGTGTGTACTGCGTGTATTTCTCTGTCAACAAGGACGCGAAACGATATCAAGATTTTGGTAGGAGATTATCAACGTATGGTAGTAGTAAGAGTAAGGGGTGAGGTGGGGGATTCGGACTGAGGAGTGAAAGACAAGTAAATGTGAAGGAGGGGGATTTTCATTTCGTTGTTCTTTTTCCTGTGTTTTGACTCTTTCTTGCCATCTCTTCTCAAATATCTATCAATTTCTCCCTTCTCATATTTTAAACTCGATATTCTCTGTTTATTAAAACCAAGAATTACACAAAAGACGTCTCTCTCTCTCTCGCTCTCCTTCTCTCTCTCTCTCTCTCTCTCTCTCTCTCTTTCTCTCTCTCACTCTCAGTCCCTCTTTCACTATTTATATACAATACATCACTTTCTCTCCCCAGCCTCTCTTTCTTTCGTTAGTCACTGTTTCTTTTTCTCACCTTTTAATGTCTCCGTTCTCTTCGTTCATTTTCCTCACCGAGTCTCTTCATCTTTTCTCCCTTTCTCGTTTACTTTCTCTTTTACTATTCATTTATCCTGTTGATTTCATCTCACTCAGTCTCTATTTGTCTATCAAATTGTCTATGTGCTTGCCTGTCTATGTATGTCTTTCTATCGCTTGCCTTTTCTCTGTCTCAAAGTTCCTATTATCTCTCATATTCCTCTACATTCTTCTGTTAATCAATCCCTGTAACTCCATTCAGTCGAGACCCTCATATATATATATATATATATATAAATACACACACACACACACACACACACACACACACACACACACACACACACACATATATATATATGCATCTATATATGCATATAGATGTAGGTATGTACATACATATACGTATATATGCATATACTCACATATTATTTGTATTATTATATGATCGAACGCACGCGTCACCCTTGCAAGTATATATATATGTGTGTATGTATGTGAGTGTGTGAGTATATGTATGTATACACACACACGCATATATATACATGTATATATACATAAACACACACTCGCGCACACACACACACATACTCACACATACACACACTCACACACACATCCCTCTGTGAGTGCCTTTAGTTGTCATAAGTCTATCGTTATTTTCATTTTGTACGTGGCTCTCTCGTGGTTTTCAAGCACTCTAACAACAAACACACGAATTCTCCTATTTCTGTAGAGCGACACAATGTGGGAGCCTATATATGATCGCACGACCTGCTTGAAACAACAGCCAGGTAAAGTTACACGACAGTATTAAGGAGCAAAAACAAAAAAACGAAACAAAACAACAACAAAAAAAAAATCCGCCGCAAATTGGAGAATGTAGTCCAAAGTAATATCTAAGAAGGGAATGAAAATGAAAGAATAAAAGAAGCTACGGTTATGTTTTCAGGAACGATTTTTTTTCCATGATGAGCCTACGCGATTGTGACTGACGTGGAATTAGAACAGGACAGTCACCAACAAAACGAACTCACCCATTAGAAGGCAACGAAGCTATATATATATATATATAT
>NC_068990.1:18763227-18763491 GCF_001194135.2 Octopus bimaculoides
TCCGATCTTCTTTTTTTATTTTGTTGACTGTGCTGTTCTGCAAAAGGTTGTATGGAAAAAAATAGACAGACAGACAGACAGATAGGTAGATAGATAAATAGATAGAAGTTTGGATGGACAGATAGATAAACAGCTACATACAGAGATGGGTTATTAGATAGGTAGATAAATAAATGGATAGATAGATAGGTAGAAAGATAGATAAGAGGAAAGACAAACAGCTACAAAGAGAGAGAGAGAGAGAGAGAGAGAGAGAGAGAGAGA
>NC_068990.1:18763605-18767830 GCF_001194135.2 Octopus bimaculoides
TAGATAGATACATGGACAGATAGGCAGGTACATAGAGTGGGAGACCAAAAGACAACCAATTAGTCGCATATAGAGGAGAGATAGACTGACCGATAGATAAATAGACCGACGTGCTGTCCGGCATTCGCGATCATTAACGCCTCTTGACACACACCTGCACTTACATATACGACGCATACATGCACATTGCGCACATTACACACACACACACGTGCGCTCTTGCACACATACACACACACATCCAACTCCACCGCACACACATTTCTATACGTTGGTCTGTACGTGGTAGCCCAAGTTTCTAGAAATAGCAACCAAATCTTTCGAGAGTTGTACTATACTGCCTTTCAGAATGATAAATATCGCATTGGAGAATGCAGAACAACAAATGAATAAATAAATGGGATGGTCATGACTGGAATGCTATTGATCGAAGGCCCACTCAAACAGGAATAAAAGAGGGTCTAAACGATGAAATCACCAACATCGACAACTAAAACGACGACGACGCTCAAACCACTTCTAACACGACCACCACCACCAATAACAACAACCACGGAAATACCAAAACTGTATACATAGATATACAGGCACACACGCATACAATCAAACACGTGCACATACAGACATACGTGCATTCTCTCTCTTTTCACTTTCACTTTCTCTTTCTCTCCTCTCTCACACACAGTCACTCACACATATGCGTTACACTCCAGATCAAACTTCTACATACATAAGTTTTTGAATGATCTATCTATCTATCTATCTATCTATCTATCTATCTATCTATCTATCTGTCTATCTATCTGTCTATCTATCTATCTATCTATCTATCAACTTACCTGTATAAAATAAAATATATATATAAGTATGTATGTATACATGTATGCATATATGTATATGCATATTAGCGGTTAAATATATTGAACTAAAAATCCCCTTCATATGGAATAGTTGAATCCAAAATTCGAACGTTTTCATTATATATTTATTATGTATTATTTATATATTTGTCTACTTGCAGTCACACTGTTAACAACGATTTATTTCACGTCTCTCGAAGTTTCCAAATTCCTATGACGTAAACAACATATGTGTGTGTGTATGTGTGTGTGTATGTGTGTATATGTATATATATATATATATATATATATATATATATATATATATATATATATATAGATATATAGATAGATAGATAGATAGATAGATAGATAGATAGATAGATAGATATAGATATATGTATACTTAAATATATACAGATACCTCTACGTAACATTAGACAAACATACATATGCACGAATAAAACAAAGAGGAAAAAGCCGCATATATCGATATATATTCATCTATCGAATACTTACTTTTACAATCATTTCATCATACACTGATTGTAAATAAAGAGGTGTTACCCCGCAAATATAAAAAAAAGAAAGAGAAATGGTGAGAGGCTTAGAATGAAACGGAGAGAGAGTAAGAGAGAGAGAGAGACAGAGAGTGTGAGAGAAGGAGAGAGAGGAATATATTTATAAAGCGAGAGCGATCGAGAGATAGAAAGAGAGAGTGAGAAATATTGAAAAAGAGAGATAAGTGATAGAGCGAAATACCAAATGACAATAGAGAAAGAAATAGGAAAATACAGAGTGAAAGAGAAAGAGAGGAAGAGAGAAAGAGAGAGAGAGAGAGAGAGAGAGAGAGAGAGAGCAATCAGTGAGTGAGTGAGTGAGTGAGTGAGCTAACGGATGTACTACTAAAAGCCGATGCGAGCCTTTAGAGAGATTAGCTGAAAACCACCCTAGCCGGGAAGAAAGGGACATAGGGAGAGATACGTCATACATGTCCATATATGAAATTGTTGCATTATTATTATTATTATTATTATTATTATTATATACACTTAAGGCCAGTGTAAACTAAAAAATAAATAAAATAATAATAAAAAATAAACAAAAAAAAAAATTATCCGAACCATTTTGCCGGAATTCTACCGCAATGGAGGAAGTAGCAGCTATGAAACCGTATATGTCTTCACCAGACCAAGTATCATTGTCGAGACGGTCGAGTGGAAAATCCACCAGGGTTTCGCCCTCAACAAAGCTCGCACGAGCCGCTGCAAAAAAGGTACGGATTATGTATGCACACAAACAACCACATACAGACACATACACACACATGTACATACATACCGGCGTGCACAAAAACACATACGTGTGCACTCACAGGTACACACACATATACATGGACATACACACACATGTACACACATGCGCGCACACACACAAACTCACAAACGCAAACACACACGTGTCCGTATATACAAACATATATACGGATACTTTTGACCACTAGTATACAGACACGAACGTATAGAAACGCGCGCGCGCACATGCATCGATACACATTCATACACACCACACATACGCACACATATATGTGTGTGTGTACATATATATATATATGCATGCATGTGAATTACGATACACATATATGCATACATACAGGGTGTCATTAAAAAAAAAAACCGTATATATATATATACATATGTCTGTGCACGTCTATGTACACATATATTGATATACACGGCCATACATTCACGTACATACAGATACACATGTAGATTTACATGCATACAAGCTTGCACCGAAAAAGCATGCATACATACGTACATACATATGTGCATATGTACATGCATGTATATAAATATATTTACATATATACACACTTACACGCACAGAGACACATACATACATACATACATACACACATGCATACATACATACATACATGCATACATACACAGACAAACATATATACATACATACAGTCATACATACATACATACATACAGTGAGACCTGCCCGGTCCGATGGGAAGTATTATCTATAAGAAGAACATTAAAAATATACAAGACTTTTTTAAAGTTATAAATATCATTCTTCACTCAACTTGTTTCCCAAATTCAAGGAATGGAGAGTTTTGTCTTTCTTAGGCCACCACCATCTTACTAGAAATTAAATAATTGCTAAAAATTATTAGGTACCAATTATGTAGACATACATGTATGCTCATAAACATAGATACATAATTAAACCACTCATATGTATGTATGCATGTGTGTATGTATATGTATGCCATATATACATATATGTGTGTGTGTGTGAGTATACACATGCTTATATAAATATGTACTTATTTATACACACACATATATATCAAGGCGGTGCTCCAGCATGGCCGCAGTCAAATGACTGAAAGAAGTAAAAGGATAAAACAATATAAATATAAACATATGCATACACATACACAGATATATATATAATATAATATACAAACATGCAAAGATACATACATACATGCATAAATATATATATATATATATATATGTGTGTGTGTGTGTGTGTGTGTGTGTGTATGTATATATCACATGATCATACATAAATTCATATATACATAGAAGCAGCAGGCATACGTGCATAGAAGAAGTATATGTATGTATCTATACATAAATCTTGACCGGCAAGGATTCTGCGGAAATCACCAAATGATAGGTGGATACTTACATACCTTATATAGATACAGTTATACACACACGCACACAGACACACAAACACGCGTGCACATAAGCACGTATATATCATTACAAAATATACGCACCTGCATATCTACAACGTGTGCATTCATATATTTACATAGACAGACATATACTTATAGAAACCGGCACACGTATAGATGCATGCATGCATTCGATCACAGACCCGTATATATTCTTACACATATATGGACATACAAATAAACACATACACACACACACACATGCACACACACACACACACATGTATATACACATGTATACATCTAGAGATAAAATCCACATGCATGCCGAAATATACATATATACGTACACATGAACGTATATCCATTCAATCCATTCACAAGAACAGATGGATTTATAGATACATAGAAGCTTATAAGTATACATACACACCGGAATAGTTTTGTACATGCATACATGCTACACAAATGCCTCCTTAGATACACAGACACACACATGCATATATACACAAAATCCATACTTAGATATATATTCAATTGCATGAATATGCGCTTAAATATACACAGATGTGCAAACGTACACACATACATAAATATATATATATATATACGTACACACACTTAAAAGAATAAGAACCAACACACATATATACATGTACGTACGCACATACACTTAGAT
>NC_068990.1:18767840-18771394 GCF_001194135.2 Octopus bimaculoides
AACGTACACACATACATAAATATATATATATATATACACGTACATACATACCTACAGACATACACACAGGCTTACACATTCATATATGCATATACACGAACGTACGTAAGCCTACATACTTGTATACATGTGTGTGTGTATAGATATATGCACACACACACACATATATACATATATTTATACACACATGTGTGTGCACATAACACTCTCATTAGACATACTTTATTAAATCTCTTTTATTTTATAAATATTTAAACACCTTTTCAAAAATAATTTCTTGAATTGTAACATTTTATGATGTTTTTGTATTGTTGTTTTCGCCGTGTTCTTGTTGATTAAACTGTCGTTGATTCATTATTTTCATTATTGGTCAGCCACCGGTCAAGCAATGATCAACAGATCTTTATGGGAAAATTACGTTCCAATCGTGACCAACCGTAGTGAAGCTTAACGTGTTTAAAAGTGAATCAGCTTCTATATAACCTAAGTGAACTGGAGACGTTTGTATGTAATTTGAGACAGGCTTGGTTGTTATTTCAGGCATATCGTGTGACCTCATACAGGCTCACTTGCAGACTAGTTGAGTGTTTGGTTCATTAGCTAGTGATTTCGTCCGACCCGGCTAAGTAGCGGTTTAGCAAACATACGATGAAAGGCGTTCCAAAGGTGACCATTACATCTTTAAAATTCCCATTTTTTATTCTGTACATTATAGAATGTGTCCTTGTAAAAATACAAAAGAATAAAATTTGAATTGAATGTGATTTAACTGCTATTTCAGGGAGACAACGGGCTTCACTACAGTACATGGTTAGTTGTTGTTGGTGTTGTTGTTGGTGTTGTTGTTGGTGTTGTTGTTGGTGTTGTCGCTGTTGTTATTTATCTCCAAGGCAACCCTGACTGAAAGGAGTTTGATCAAACACTTCAAACCATGTTTTTAAAGAATTTATTCTAAAAATGAGAGAACAATATAATTATTATTATTATTATTATTATCATCATTTTTTATTATTATTATTATTATTATTATTATTATTATTATTATTATTATTATTATTATTATTGAATAAATCATTATTAATAAAAGAAATCATAATCGTCATCGTGAACATCTTCCGCGTCATCATTCATCCTCATCATCATCATCGTCGTCGTCGTCGTCGTCGTCGACGTCGTCGTCGTCGTCGTCGTCGTCGTCGTCGTCGTCGTCGTCGTCATCATCATCATCATCACTAACACAACCGACCCCTCCCCCTCCGACCACCATCATCATGGTCGTCCTCATCAGTATTATCATCATCATCATCACCATCGTTATTATTAATATCATCGTTGATAAATATGTGGCAGTACATTGTACGAGGCATCTTGCTGCAGGTCAACGACCAACGACCACATACGGACACACATACACACACACACACGCACACACATTTACACACGCACACATACATGCACCTGTCCACACGTGCGCGGCCTCGCGGCAGTCCTTATTGTTATATCCTTGGTCAGCACCGATAAAGCATATTTCTAAACTAAATCACATCCCGCCGTGCCGATCACCACGACAGAATATATATCTAGCCTCACACTACGGTACGGTGCAATTCGACAAACATTTGGCTGCTATTTCTAGCGGATCGAACGACCACGTAGATTTCGCCACGTTTGGCTCGTTGATTCTGTATAGGCGGTGGCCTGTTAGCTTCTTGTTGCTGTAGGTTTTCACTGCTGTCGTCATCAGCGGTAACGCTATTGTTGTTGTTGCTGTTGTTGTTATTGTTGTTATGTATATTGTTGCTCTTCACTTTGTTTTCACTGGATCACGTTTTCTTAACTTTGTGTGTGTTCAGAGGACAGAACCGACCCAGCATATGGGGACACTTTGTTAGATAAAATGAAAACATAGAAATGGAAATATAAAAAATAAAGTCAATACTGTCACACGCATGCTTATACATACATACATACATAAATATATAAATAAATAAATATATATATATATATATGTATGTATATACATATATATATATTTCTGTGTATCTGCATTTGCATACGTATCATCTATCTATCTATCTATCTGGCTAGCTGTCTATTATCTGCGTGTCCGTCCGTCTATCCGCCTGTCTATCTCTCTGTCTATTTATCTATCCACACACACACACACACACACTGGTTGTATTAAACGGGGGTAGATCTAACACTCCGCCCTGCTTAACACCTTCACCTTCTTCGTTTATAGAGGATCGCATTCTTTTACGATTAGTGAGTGATTCACGCCAGGCTCCTATTTAAGAATAACTCCCCATGTTTATCCCACATATCCCATAATCCTTGAATACCCTGAAAAAGTAAATCGCAAGGGCGTGCCCTTTTGCAGAGCACGAAAGCAGTGCAAAACACTAAAAGAAAAATGTGGATCTTAATTGAACGTGATAGAACGGTACCAATGATTGATGTTGTCATATTTGGCGATGTATCATGACGGCAAAGTCAGGAGTTTTAAGACAGGGGCTGATTTTTTTTTTTTTGAAATGTGCTGACAACAAATGACATGTAGTTTGCATGTGATGTATGTGACATAGAACACACTTGACACGGGCTGTCTTGAGGCAAACAACACGTTTACGTACACATAAAGACAATCTCTTGCACTCGTAGTCTTTATCCCCCCTCTCTCTCTCTCTCTTTCTATCTCTCTCTCTCTTTCTCTCTCTCTTTGCGTGTGTGTATGTATGTATGTACACGTAAAACAGAAAATAGAGAGAAAGAGAGAGATAGAGAGAGAGAGAGAGTGAGAGAGCGTCAGATTGATAGATGGCTTTGTATATATGTATATATATATACATAAATCTATCTATAAATCTATCTATCTATCCATCTATCTATCTATCTATCTATCTATCTATCTATCTATCTATCTATCTATCTATTTTTCTTTCTTTCTTTCTTTCTAATTCTCTCCTCCAACTCTCTCTCTATATATATGATATACATAATACATACATATACTGTATACATGCATATTTATATATGTATGTATGTATTAATATATGTGTGTAAGCTAGACTTACACATACACACACACACGCACACATACATATCTATATGCTTAGCTCACACACACAGAGAGACACGCAGAGATATACACGTGCTCGTCTGAAACATACAACGCATCATTAACTGTTGAGAGAAGCTTCTACACGATCGATCTTCACAAGTTAGAAATACCAACGAAAATCGCTCTCACACCACAAAGATTCTCTTAAAACAATAAACAAATGAATCTGAACGTAACCTTAGAAGCAGTAGTTGTGATTACACAAAAAAAAATACGTGATGGATGGTTAAAAGCAGAAAGCGTAACGGTTTTTGATCATTTATCAGCTCCATCAGAGCTGACAGAGAAAGAAAAATTAAGAAGACGACACATACAACACATGCATGGACACTTTAAAAGAAACATGCACAAACACACACGCATACAAGTGAATACACACGCACACACACACACACACACACACACACACACACACACACACACACACACACAC
>NC_068990.1:18773262-18774571 GCF_001194135.2 Octopus bimaculoides
TATATATATATATGTATCTATATATAGATATGTGTGTATGTGTGTGTGTGTGTGTGTGTGCTGTTTGATGATATCTATCATCAAATGTATATCTATCCATAATATGCAATTATATTGATACGTATTTGCAAGGTAGATGAAAATTTCACTTGACGTTTGTATGTATATGCGCCTGATTTCGCTCTGCGTAACTGCATATATGTATATGTACATGCGTGGCAAAGAAGGCAGTGAAACAACGAATTACCATAGAGAAAGTGAAAGTAGGTTCACATGTAAGGATGTGTATAGGAGTTATGAAAGATGGTACTTTCAAATGATAAAATTTTACATCATTTGTCTACTATTCAAATCCTCTCCCTATTTTTGTGTATGTTTTCTTGCACACAATGTATATGTACCCCACCACACACAAGCAAACACATACACACATTAATAATACAAATCAATTACATCGACCCAGTGGTGAACTTGTATTTATCGTATTGGCCCCGAAATCATGAAAGGTAAAGTTGACTTCGGTGGAATTTGAACTCAGAATGTGAAGTCCAAAGAAATGCCGCAAAGCGTTTTTGTCGAACGTTCTAGCGATTCTTTCAGCTCACCGACATTTATAATAATTCTTTCAAATTTGTCCCCAAGGCCATAACTGTAGTGGGATGGGGAACAAATAGATTATATTAATTCCACTACTTGATAGATTTTTGTTTTATCCACACCAAAAGGATTAACGACAAACTCGACCTGGGTAGAATTTGGACTCAGGACGTAAACAGACGGAAGAAATAGCGGAGAGCCTTTTCTCCGATGCGCTAACGATTCTGACTGCGCATCGCATTTATAATACCAATAATGGCTTTAAATTCTAGAACAAGGCCAGAAAGTTCGGTGGAGGGGGCTACCAGATTACCCTGATATTTTATCGACCCGGGAAGGATATAATTTAAAGTTGACCTCGGTGGAATTTGAACTCAGAATGTAGAGTCCGAAGCAATGCTGCATAGCATTTTCTCCTATACACTAACGATTCTGTCAGCGCGTCGCATTAACAATAATCATATGTTATGACTTGACAAACAGTACAAACCCCCAGGAGACGCAATATCTTCAATCAACAATCTCACGATATTGTATACTGTGCGACGTCTATAATAATAATAATAATAATAATAATAATAATAATAATAATTATTATTATTATTATTATTATTATTATTATTTTTAGTAGTAGTAGTAGTAGTAAATGAAAAATTGACAAATTATACCCATGTGTATAGGCAATACAGGGAACTTTCGTTGGCCTGTATTC
>NC_068990.1:18775089-18775911 GCF_001194135.2 Octopus bimaculoides
ATATATATATATATATATATATATATATATGTATATATATATATATACATACATACATGCATACATACGTAGACTTAGACGCATATACTTACATACACACACATACATATGCATATGTGAGTGTGCGCGTGAGTTTGTATGCATGTGCGTGAGTGTGTGTGCAAAAGGTGTTCCTTCATTGTGAACAAGGTTAACCACAATCAATAATTGGCAATACATGTATGTGTGTGTATTTACTTATGTGTCTGTGTGTATGTGCGCGCTTATATGTGCGTGTGTGTGTGCATGTATGCATACGTGTTAAGTTTGTAAAATCTCTATTAGAAAACCATTTAAATTATTTAAATACTTCATTGCATATTCCCATATTCTCAGAGCCAAGAGTTAGGCGCCGAGTGGGACATTATCTGCAAGTTGATTTGGCTTCTGGCGAGAAGTCAATTCACTGCATCACTTAAGCTAAAAACACTGAACGTATGAACGAGAGGAAGTGTTACACAAACTCATCTCTCTCGGCTAGCATCATATATATTTGTGGCTTAGGGTAGGATTTCGTATGCGCAAGCAATAAATAATCAATCAATGTATAATTAGAGAAACGAATTTCGAAAGAGGAGAAGAATTAGATTCTGATAACATTCAGGCACCTACCCCACCTCACACACACTTACGAAAACACATACGTATATATCTGTAACAAAAAAATCACATTTATGAATAGCTCTACGTGTGTATGTATGTATGTATGTATGTATGTATGTATCTTTGTATGTATATATATATATATATATATATATATATATATATATATATATATATATA
>NC_068990.1:18777306-18780625 GCF_001194135.2 Octopus bimaculoides
AAAAAAAAAATAGAAAAAAAAATCACTTGTCAAGCAATATAGCTCTGTTGAGGTGGTCGCTGTTACTCGGCCTGATGACAAGAAAGTGTGGGAATTTAAGGAATTACTAATAGTTACTCAATGTAATCTCTCAGTAGGTCTTTTTTTTTTTTTACTGAATTACGCTGATCCCATATTGTTGAAAAGACCTGTCTATAGTGTGAGAGAGAATAGATATTTTACATATTTTCTTTTTAATCAAGTCTAAAAATAATGAAGTGAATTATCTTTATGCATTCATTTGACTAAATTTTCTTTTAATTTTTCTCTCAATCATATTATCGTTAAAAGTTGTATATAACTGCAATTTCGACCTTATTGAGTTTCATCAGTACGACGAGATCATGAATGTAATGAGCATCAAGTATTGCGTTACTTTACAGTAAATTATTACCTTTACAAAAAGAGGAGGGACGACAGTTAGATAATATATTTCTGCTATAGGAACAAGTCTCAATATTGTCGCGGAGGGGCGCTAATCCATTACATTCATCCCAGTGTTCAACTGGTATTTATTTCATCGACCCCGAAAAGATAAAAAGCAAAGCTGACCGCGGCGGAATTTGAACGGAGATTGTAAAGACGAAGGCCATACACTCATTATTATTGACTTTCACATATAACCAATATTATGGTGAGTGAACAACTCTGGCTGGTTTGGAAATCCTACATAAGATAAAATACTAGTGTAATTACATTCATCTACACAGATGTCAGTAACGCAAGCCTGTGAATCAATTAAAAGTGTTTCAGAGGCGTCTCCTCCTATAACTTTGAATTATACACTTCCTTCAATGCTTACATGTAGCTAAATGAACGTGGAATGACCCTGTTCAGTTTTTATCGAACACTTAGTCATGGACATATAAAAACGAAGATTACATAGCACAATCTGTCGACCACTATTATAGTTGTCTTTTAGGCTATCGATTCGGCATATCCATAGTCATTTAAAATGTGCTGCTGCGAAATACAGCGTGGATTCCATAGAAGATTAGATAAGAAGCCAATGCATTAAGTCTAGTCTGCAACCTATTTTCATTTCTCACCAGAAGCCGAACTGTCTCAGTTATAAAAGAGTAATTTTCTCTTTAACAGTACATAAATATAATATCAGGATTTTGTTTGAACCACAAAGAACTGCAAACAACAAAACCAAAAGATTTTGTTTGTTTGTCCACAGAGACGGCGGGTTCAATAATAATAATAATAATAATAATAATAATAATAATAATAATAATAAAAATAATAATAATAATAATGATAATAATAATAATAATAATAATAATAATAATGATGATATTTCATTTGTTTGCCACTAGGGCAAAAGGTGAGGGGGACAATACATAGACAGACATAAAGTGTAGGGGTTTACATACAAATAAATGATAAAATAATTAAATGACAAAAATAATAATAATAATAAGTATACTCGGTATACAAAGAAAAGGAAGGGAAATATACATCGTATACAGAGATTTAAAGGAAAAAAGGGTGTATGGTGGAATGATAGAGATGTAGTCCTCCTGATACAGGATGACCTCTAGAGATAGTCGAGGAACCCCAGTGTCCAAGATACCCCTGAGGACCAATTGTAATTATAATTCTTTCTACTATAGACACAATGTTTGAAATTTTGTGGGAGGGACAAGCCGATTACATCAGCCCCAGTACGCAACTGGTACTTAATTTATCGGATTCGGAAAGGTTGAAAGGCAGGGTCGACTTCGGTGGAATTTGAACTTAGAATGTAAAAACGGACCAAATGTCGCTAACAATTTTGCCTGGTGCGCTAATGTTTCTTATTTCTTTATTGCGCACAAGAGGCTAAACACAGAGGGGACAAACAAGGACAAACAAAAGGATTAAGTCGATCACAACGACCCCAGTGCATAACTGGTACTTATTTCATGGACCCCGAAAGGATGAAAGGCAATTTGAACTCGGAATGCAAAGGCAGAGGAAATGCCGCTGAGCTGGCAGCAACGTGCCAATGATTCTGCCAGCTCACCGCACTCCCAATAATAATAATAATAATAATAATAATAATAATAATAATAATAAGACCTGGAAATAGAGATAACTCGAATGTGGAATCTAAAAACAGAAACAATTCCTATCATAGTGGGTGCCTTAGGTATAATAAAAAAAATATTCAGACAATTACATAACAAAAACACCAGGACTTACAAATATATATAACATACAGAAAATTGCACTACTGGGCACTGCACACATTCTACGCAAAACACGTTCAATACAGTAAACATAAGAGCACCACAGCAAACCACAGCACATACCCAAGGCGCACAGAGCTGCGCTCGGTAGTGAAGTGAAAGCACGTTATAAAAATAGAACTACTGAACAATAATAATAATAATAATAATAATAATAATAATAATAATAATAATAATAATAATAAAAAAAAAAACAACAACAACAACAATAATAATAATAATAATAATAATAATAATAATAATAATAATAATAATAATAATAATAATAATAATAATATTATTAATAATAATAACGATTTCAAATTTTGGCACGAGGTCAGCAATTTTATAATGATAATATTGCAATATTAGATAATGTCTGTTATGTAGATGTAAACACATCCAATCATTTTAGACCAGGTTGGATGTTTTAACATGTACATGATTTGTCTTGGTGTAAAAGATGGGCTGCAGCAACTATGATGCTCAATACGACAGATTTGCTTATCAGTTCCTTGAATTAAACATTTGAGCATGTTCTTTAGTGGCTCACGATATGTGCGTCTCTCACCAGGAGTAGGATATTGGGGGGGGGGTGCATTACATCCATGTATTGAGAGGAATCCTTTGGGGCTTGGATAATTCACACTTGGATGCATGGGTGTTTCGTTAAAAGAGTCAGAAGAAAATTGCCGTTGAGTACTTTGTACGACGCGCTAACAACTCTACTAACTTACCGCCTTAATAATTATCATATTTTCTGGTTTAAGTACAAAGACCAGCAGTTTTGGGAACTGCAGTTTAGTCAGTTATATCGACACCAGTACTTGACGGGTACCTCATTTTATCGATCCCGACAGGACGAACGGCAATATTAGCATCGTTGGGATTTGAACTCAGAACGTAAAGTCAGAAGAAATGCCGCTAAACATTATGTCCGGTGTGGTTACGATTCTGCCAGCTCACCATATTTAATATTAATATTAGCAATGACAACGATAGCGGTTTCAAATTTTGGCAAAAGGTCACAAGTTCCAGGAAGAGTGGGGGGGGGGGAATAAATC
>NC_068990.1:18780635-18782010 GCF_001194135.2 Octopus bimaculoides
AAGTTCCAGGAAGAGTGGGGGGGGGGGAATAAATCGATTACATCGGCCCCAGTGCTCAACTGGTACTTGTTTCATCCACTCCGAAGGGATGAAATACAAAGTCGACCTCGGCTGAATTCGGACTCAGAACGTAAAGACGAACGAAATGTCGCTAAGTATTTTACCCGACATGTTAAAGATTCTTATTTCTTTATTGACCACAAGGGGCTAAATATAGAGGGGACAAACAAGGACAGACAAGGGATTAAGTCGATTACATCGATCCCAGTGCGTAACTGGTACTTAATTTATCGACCCCGAAAGGATGAAAGGCAAAGTCGACCCCGGCGGAATTTGAACTCAGAACGTAGCGGCAGACAAAATACCGCAAAGCATTTCGCCGGGCGTGCTAACGATTCTGCCAGCTCGTCGCCTTAACAATGATAATAATAATAATGACGCTGATGATGGCGATAATGATGATGATAATAACAATAGACATTTGATATCTCATATTGATATCTCATAACCCTATGGCAACCCTGATCGATCCCAACTACGATCAAAGATTTTCAAGCCGTGACTTATATTCCCATATATTCTATGAAAGTCTAAGTAATCCAATAATTCTTTCCTTTTAATAATATGATGTGGTTTGAGGAGAGTTGACCGAGTGACCGTGTTAAGGATATCTGTGCTCGTTGGCTCTTTGAAGTGAAATTCGTAGATAGGTGACAGACAGAAGAAGCACTGAAACAAGGTAATTCGCTCCGTGAGACATTCTCTTATCATACATTCACTTACACTCGTCATCCAATCACCACGGCTGACAGATAACGATTTTCCGTTTGTTGAATAAGAAAGGTAAATTATGTGAGACTATTATGTATCGAAATACAGTGTTGGATAAAGAGTCAGATTTAAGTGAATAGCGACACTGAAATATTGTATATGAAATCAGGCATGTATGCTCTACTTTGAGATATCTTCAAGCTTTTATTAGATTCAAAGTGGCCATTGACAATTGAAGTGTTTTACATAGTATAAATATGTATTTTATTATTTAGTTTTATTTCTAGATTTCTCGCCAACGGAAATATAGCCGGTTTCTAAACTGCAACCAAGGCTCTTTCGTTAGCATTTTAATGTCATCAACAAGGTCAGGCGTGGGTGTACGTGTGGCTATAGGTGGTATGTGGCGTTAGTAAGTGTGCAGACCTGTGTCTGCTTTATGCATGTGATTCATAAATGTAATTGAATGTCTAGTTACTCTTGCAAAGTATTACATATTGTATATATGTGTGTGAATATATGCAAGTATGTATGCGTACATACACACATACATACATACACACACACACACACACACACACACACACACACACACACACACACA
>NC_068990.1:18782375-18784014 GCF_001194135.2 Octopus bimaculoides
ATACATATACGTATGCTTATATGTACATGCATATGTACACATACTTACATACATATATATTTACTCGAGGAGCTGCTGAAAAATTCCTGAAAAGCGGAGGATCAGTTAATTATGATTTCATTAAACATATTTTATTCAACATATTCACCATATTCAGATTGCAGCAGTCCTTCAGTTTTTCCAAGCCTTGTAAAAAGAACTCCCAAGGTTGGATCTTGAACGAGACCACTGTGGTAGCGATCACTTCCGAATTGGAGTGAAATTTCCTTCCCTTGAGATGTTTTTTTTAGTTCGGGAACGAGGTGATAGTAGGAAGGGTCCAAATCAGGATAGTTCACAAATTCGAAGCCAGATTCACGTATTTACTGTAGAGTCTCGTGTGGTGTGTGTGGTGGTGCATTAGCCTAACACAAAACAGGACATTACGCCTCAGCGTTCCACTGTGTTATTACTTCAAAGTTTCATGCAGTTCGTCCAACAGAGACATAGTATTTTGAATTGATTGTGCGACTCTTTGGCGGGCTTTTTATGAGGGGTATTTTTCTTAGAACTCTGAAGCCAGATACTGCAATAGAGAAGAGAGGGTCTATGAGGTATTGTGCAAAAATTTGAACCAAAAATTTGGACAAGCATTGCCTTGTCAGTGAAGAATATATTCATTTGCAATTTAGCAGCCATCATGTATGTATATATTGATGTATTTATATGTGTGCATGTGTATGCATGCATCTCATTGTTCAGTTTCATTTCAAGATTCCTTGACAATAGAGAAGGAGACGGTTTCTAACCTAGATCAAATGCTCCTTCCTTGGAATCTCAACATCAAAAACAAGGTATTTTTGTATGTATGTATGTATGTATGTATGTATGTATGTATGTAAGTATGTATATGCACAGATTTGTATATTTTGCGTTATGTATGTATTCTCATGCGTATAGTTGCATATGTAGACATGCTCATACATATTTAAACGATAAACCCCTGGAAAGTTTATTTTTACAGGTTTTGAAAGTTCCAGTGATTGACTGGATCTGTAATCGCCGAATTGTATGTATGTATAAATGTATGTATATATGTGTGCCTGCACGGAAGCATGTATGCATGTATGTATCATACGTATGTATACAGGCATGCAATCGTGTATGTATGTCAGTATGTATGTATGTATGTATGTATGGATGGATGGATGGATGGATGCATGGATGGATGGATGGACGGATGGAAGTCTGTATGTGAGTACTTATGCATTCTATGTCTGTATAGAGAGGAAAAATGGAGGGTTGGATGAATGAATGGACAGACGTTTGGAATGATGCATACGTATACGGAAGTATGGATGCATGCCAATAGGTATACATAGATGTAATTGTTAAGTACGTATGGATGCATACATGTGTATGTGCATGTGAGTATCTGAACAGGAATGCATTTCATGATTATGTGGTGGCGACATATGTACTGACATATAAGAATACCCCCTTCCAGTGTTGACATGTCTTATGAAATGATATCTTTGACGTCTTACGTACGCAGCAGTTGTCCAGGCATAATGTAATTGATAAATTACAAACGCTGTTACTGTCGTAGATTCATACATACACATATACATGCATATATATATATATATATATATATATA
>NC_068990.1:18786314-18787492 GCF_001194135.2 Octopus bimaculoides
ATAATAATAATAATAATAATAATAATAATAATAATAATAATAATAATAATAATAATAATAATAATAATAGTATTAGGGAATAAATTCCAAAACCTACAGAGAAAAATTCAATTTAGAAATATTAAATCAAATTTCCCAATATAAAATATATATATATAATTTAAAGAAAACTCACTTTCAAATAATTCAACAAAGAATAATTCAACTCACACCCTCCAGAAAACAAATATATCACAAAAACCTTATTCAAAAAATTAATAAAATACAAAAAGAATAACTAATAAATGGTATCAAATGACTACGCACGTTTCGTGGTTATATTTTCAAATAGATAACTACTAAAACCTATTATATATATATATGTACATACATGTATGTTTGTGCGTCTGTGTTTCCTCCCGCCACCATCGGTTTATAACCGATGTTGGTGTGTTTACGTCCCAGTAACTTAGCAGTTCGGCAAAAGACACCGATAGAGTAAGTACTAGGCTTACAAAGGATGTCCTGAGGTCGATTTGCTTGACCAAACGGCGGTGCTCTACCATAGACACAGTCAAATGACTGAATGAAATAAAAGAATACGTTTTTAATTGAAATTTGGCAGAGTTAGGTTTACCACGGAAGAGTTCGCCATTAAGTTGATGAAATTTAGAAAATTAATAACTTGCTTATTGCAACTATAAAAATGAAAAATTCATATTATTTAATTCTATTTTAAGGTGATAAATTTTCTTGTGAAAATTGTTATGCATTTCATCATTTTGTATAAGCAATAAAAAATTGTTATCAATATTTAATGATAATCATTGTATGAGTGTCACACTTCCTGATTGGTTCCAGAAGAGCAGTATTATACTTCGAAATACACCGGTCTTACGACGGGTAACACTGTAGTCTCATTATGTCAGCTTAGAAAAAAAAAATTACAATCCATGATATACATATACCATACTTTTCAAGGGACCAAATACTCTGTGTTACATTTTTACCAGTGAGAGTTACTCCTAAATTACTATATTACTCCTAAAGTGTCAATGCAGTAGACATACATCGCCACGTATGCACAAACGCTTACAGGCATAAAGATGTAGAAAACGTAGTCAGACAGATGTGTAACGCTATGCTGGTTTTCAATGCACGTATAGTGGGGAACTTACAAAAACACAGACATCTGTCTA
>NC_068990.1:18789094-18789610 GCF_001194135.2 Octopus bimaculoides
TATAATTATATATATATATATATATATATAATTATATATATATATATATATATATAATTATATATATATATGTATGTGCCTGTGTATGCATACAAACACATTGACTGTAAGAAATGCACGAAGGTGTGTGTTTTTACCGATGTAATAATCGTAGTGGTAGTGGACAGAAGAGCGTATAGATATACGATAAATATATGTATGTGTGTCTGGTAGGAATGGAAGAGTGAAGTAGTTAATGAGGAACGGTTGACTGACGAACAGTAGAGTGAATGTTGAGATTCTGACTCGCAGCTCTTTTTGTGTAGGCCACTGTAATCGATAAGAGAGAAGAGAGAAAAAACAGCAGGGCGTGAGAGAAAAGGGAAGCACAGGATGAAGAGAGTAATTCATAACGAAGAACCTACACATGCACACAGGCACATACAATCACACACACACACACACACACACACACACACACACACACACACACACACACACACACACACACACACACACACACACACACACACACAC
>NC_068990.1:18790176-18790481 GCF_001194135.2 Octopus bimaculoides
TATATATAGATAGATAGATAGATAGATGCCCCAATACAAGCTCCAGCATGGCCGCATTCTAAAAGCTGAAACAAATGAAGGATAAAAGATACACGATATTTGTATGTGTATGTGTGCGTGTATGTGTATGTGTGTGTGAGTATGCATATCCTTGTGTGGCATCTCTTTTTAGTTTTTGAATTTACGTAACCAGGAGCCACTGATGATTCTCCTCAGCTATAACCACTTACTATGTTTATAATGCATTCAGTTGTAAATCTGACTTTTGCATGAAGATACACTCAGGGAAACGCACGCGCACACAC
>NC_068990.1:18790491-18793407 GCF_001194135.2 Octopus bimaculoides
TATATATTTATTCGAAACTCTAACAAAAAAAAAAAAAACAGAGTGAATACAGAACGTGCACAATCACCTCGTATTTTTAAGATGGTTGCAGTTCGATAAGGTATGTAAAAGGAAAAAAGAAAAGTAATTTGTTGTGGAAACAAGCATAACATTAGATCGAAACCGAGTCTCAAATTTAGCTATTTGCAGTGACGTTATGTTTTGAATTAAGACTAGTGAATGAATAGTTTAGTACCACCAGTTACTTGCTGTGTGTCAACAATAATGTAAGTAGTCCAGATGCTCAGCACTTGTTGCTTAGATTATCGTTTTTTTTTAAAAAAGATGTTCCAACTGAATAAATTTGTATACATAAAAAAAAAAACGAAAGGGCGAACAGCAAGATTGTTAGGCGAAAATTATGAGGAACAAAGAAAACAGAAAGCGGTGACGACGAGGACTAAAAGGAGAGCAGTATGGTGCTGGAGGTGATAGAAGAAGGTAGAATAGAACATACTACAATGGGTCAGGAGAATTTCGTTAGTGTGTTTAGATGGAGCAGGAAAGCAGGCAGTTAGCCTAGATGAGCTGAAACTATTATAAATGCAATAGAAAGTATTGGCGAAGAAGAGGTCAACGACGGGCAATTCTATTTGAAGTTTCTTCTGAGCTGATAGGATGAATATGAGAAATATACGAAGGTCAGTGTTAATCGATTATATCGGTTCTTCATAAATTTGTAGCCCGGTGCTTAAATTAGATGTTTATACTTTGGAAGATCATGATAAAAATAAAAAAAATGCCATATGTATCTAATGCTAACGCTTTGGCTAAATAAAGAAACATATTCTCGTTTTGCAATGAGAACCAAAGTGAAAACAAACAGTATAATGAAGATGTATGTCTGAAAATAAGATGAGAGAAAACAAAATGGAGACGCATTTATTGGTTGTCTTTGCATTAGTGATAAAGTCCATATATTTTAGAATAAGATTTCATGAAAAGTGAAATAAATTTAACTGAATGACTAGAATGTTAGACTTAGGTTCACTTGCTTTTCAGCAGATTATAGAAAAAGACGTTTCATTTTAGACTTTGTTGATTGACAAAACCCTTTAACGTTAGGCATCCTACTCATCGTACCAGTCAAGTCTCTTCCGCAGTCCACGAAGGCTTCTTCTTCTGACTAATTTTTATCCACGCAGTCATTCTCCATTTTCCTTGCGTTCTCAAAATATTTCCCTAACATTTTAGGAGGGATGGAGGTAATTTAATTCGTTCGGCTTTCATAATATTCTTCTGGGGACGCTTTTGCGCTCTAAGATTTTCCTTTCCAACAAATGTAAACTAGTACAAGCTCTCAACAGGTTAGGAAGCCCTATGATTTAATGGGTATCATATCAGTGGTACCCATTAAAAACTAAAAACTTCAAACGGCCATGCATTTGTAAAGCATGCAGTTATGAAGCATGCATTTATAAAGCAAGGTTTGTTACGTTTCCTCTTGTTTGAGTGGTTTCAGTACAGTTATTGTATGTTGAAAACCCCTCTTTCAAGCTAAAGTTAATTAAATCGATCAGAGTAGTTATTCAATTAACTGGTAATTGATATTTTGACCTTGCAGAAATTAAAGACAAAGCGGACTTAAGCAGTGTTTAGCTCAGAACATAGCAACAAATTTGTATTCTGTTAGTCATTCAATAATGTTCCATCCATCCATCCATTGGTCTACGCATCCATTCATCCATTTATTCATCTATCCAACCATGCGTCCACCCATACATACATCCACCCATCCTAATTTCCCTCCCTCCTTCCATCCAACCATCTATCCTATCCACGTCACCTCCTTTAATCCATTCATCCATCCATCCATGAAGCCATCTATCTATACTTCGAACAAACATTTATTTCATCCCTTCAACCATGATCACAAAAAATATCCTCACCATTTATGATGTTCTTGTTGTTTTCCCCTAAAATCCGCTCTAGTGGAGCAGAGCTATGTTGACATGTTGCTTTCCGGCTGTGAGCATGTGACCACTGACTATATATATATATTTATATATATATATACATCGTGTGCAACATATTCTCCAAAGTAATGCAAGCTTCCTCCTCTCATGTCACTGTAATAGACGAATGCACGCATACCTACATAAATGCTTGATAGCAATGTGGCTTTCATTTTAATTTAACAAGACGGGTGTCTGCGTGGAAACATCATTCGATGGTTCGTAGTAAAATGGTGGGAAGTTGCTTAACCTTGTGGCATTGAAACTTCAAATAGATATCTAACTCTGCTATCTCCTAACTTAAGGGAATTGATGTCATTTACGCTATTAGC
Organism: Octopus bimaculoides; assembly: GCF_001194135.2. NCBI lineage: Eukaryota > Metazoa > Mollusca > Cephalopoda > Octopoda > Octopodidae > Octopus > Octopus bimaculoides. The sequence continues at coordinate 18,792,818 of NC_068990.1, forward strand.
TATTTTAAGCTAAGTGTACTTGAATAAACTGCGGATCGAAGCAATCAGATGATCTCTACACGCAAAGAGCATGGCCATTGATCTATGGCGCGAGATACTACCAGTATTCGAACAAAATGGAAATATAAAACGAAAATTGATAATAAATTAAGTAAGGGGAAAAAACAGAAGTAAGCTAACAGAAAACTCCACGTAGCTTTTATATTATACAATAAACAGTGGCACTTAGCTCGATCATACATCCAAAGCTTAAAGCTATGCTTGTATTTTCGTTTATACATGGATGTATAGAGGCTGGCCTATGTATGTCGGTGAGAGTGTGTGATACATGTGTGTTAGCGTGTGAGTATATGCATATATATATGTGTACAAACAAACGCTCACATAAACGTACCGACACACACATATATGGACAAAAGCATATATTCATAGCTTCACACACACACACACACATATATATGTATAAGTATATATATATGAATGTATATGTATATACATGTATATATGTTATGTATATATATGTCTATATCTATATATATAGATGTAAATATATATGTATATATACATATATATATATATATATATATATA
>NC_068990.1:18794081-18795742 GCF_001194135.2 Octopus bimaculoides
AAAATGGGCAATGCTAGCCTTGTTAATTATGCATGCATACACACTCGATACAGAGGCATAGATAGATAGATAGATAGATAGATAGATAGATAGATAGATAGATAGATAGATAGATAGATAGATAGATATGCAATTCAACAGTAAGATTTAAAAAGATATACATATGCACGCGTGTGTGTGCGTGTGTGTATATACATAGAGAGAGAGAAAGAGAGAAAAAGAGACAAAGAAAAATTTGAGCTGAGTTAACAGATAGTTGGATACATGATTTTATATTGATGACTGGTGGAATTGTGGAGTCATAAATTGACATAAATTCAAACGTATTCGTATACGCATGCATATACATATACACATTGAAATACTCAATCACATATAAAGATACAACCATGCACACGTTGGCTTCTCTCTCTGTCTTCTCGCTCACCCAATTTTAACTTGATGTACGTCGATAGAGAGAGGCATGAAGAAACTTCTAGAAGGAAAGATATGTAGGTATGCGTGCATTCGTCTATTACTTTGAATACAACAAATGTACATGTTTCATTCCAGCAGGAGTTTGTCAAGCATTAACTAGTTTTATGGATGCTTATAGAGTTAACGCTTACGTATATATGCTCATATACATGTACATATGCACATAGGTATATGTGTGTGTATACGTACATACGTGCGTGTAATTTTGTGAGCCTGGGAGCGTGTTTATGATAGAGGAACGTGTGGGCTAGGGTTGGCAAGTAGGTTTCCTTTCAGATTTCTATACACAGGATCTCTTTACTTTCACTTTCATCCTATCTATCTATCTATATATCTATCTATCTATCTATCTATCTATCTATCTATCTATCTATCTATCTATCTATCTATCTATCTATCTATATCTAGATATATAGGGCAGGGAATCGTTAATTAGTAATAAAATTAATAATTAACAATTTTGCCGGGTAGCTCAGTATGAAAAAACCTTATCGGTAAAACCATTTATAATCATAAATAAATAGGGATTAGCAGTATCCTGCTTCTCCAACATACTGAGAATTCAGAAATAGCAGCCAAATAACTACTGATTCCAAAACTACAAATTGTTGTCTAATTGATAGCGATATTTATGGTACATATACGTATATATGTATTTATGTAACTATGTATGTATGTATGCATGTACGTATGTACATATACATACATGCATTTATATATATGTATATATATATATATATATATGTGTGTGTGTGTGTGTGTGTGTGTGTTTAAATGCACACACGTGATAGTTAACGCCGTAAGTGCGTGTGTATCTGTATATATAGACTATGGGTGTATGTGTGTTTTCGTGAGTGTGTGCATACGTGTGTGTGAGCTCATATGTGGCGGCAGTATAACTCTATGATATTACTCTGCACGGAGAAATCTCATGAATATTAAATGAAAATCTTGCTTGGTAGCCGTTAATTATAAACAAAGACCACATAGAAGAAAATGTATAATAATGCACTCGTAAAATGGGCAATGCTAGCCTTGTTAATTATGCATGCATACACACTCGATACAGAGGCATAGATAGATAGATAGATAGATAGATAGATAGATAGATAGATAGATAGATAGATAGATAGATAGATAGATATGCAATTCAACAGTAAGATTTAAAAAGATATACATATGCA
>NC_068990.1:18797301-18799345 GCF_001194135.2 Octopus bimaculoides
GTAGCATAGGAAAATATCTACTCTCAAGAGAATGACCTATTTGAAGTGCTGCTTTACCCTTTTTTCCTCAATTGTGGAATAAGGAACAATAAGAACTTAATCAAATCTTTTAGGTCAATGACCCTCCATCCATTCGTTTTCATCATTGTTGTTTTGTGCACGTGCTCCTTCTCATTGTAGTTTGTTATTTACTGTCGGTATTCAACGCTTTTTTTTCTGAAACTTCTTTCTCACTTTCGCGCCCTCCTCCCTTTCGATGGGTTGAGAAGATTTCTGAGCAAGCGATTCCCTTTTCTTATCTCTTGGCAACGAAATTATTCCGCTGCTGGCTAGTGTTGCGGAAATGTGTCTTTTTACTGTTACTCGGGACACACCATCTTCGTTCTTACTCTCACTCAATGCTGGCAATAGTTGAAAGAATGGATTTCTTGGATTCAAAGTTAGACTGTGACTGCTTACGGAGACTTCGTCTGCCGAAACGATAAACTTTCGGCTGTTTTATTGCTGTTTTCGTCCTCTTTGTCTTTGCTGTGTTTTTTTTTTTTAATTTTCGGGATAAACACGTCTCAAGTTACTTGTGCTGTCACATGTAAAACAGATTTTTTCCATACACCGTGTATCTCGCTGGTCGATTTTCTGCTCAACTTTAATGGCCTTGTAATTTTGTGTGTATCATAACGATTCGGACGCCCATACAAGCCATTAGACCCTCATTTTAATTAAGATATTTTGAGGTTTGAGCATTAGCTTTGTATAGTGGCTTTTACGGTATCGATAGCCATATAAAAGCGGTATCGAGAGTTGTAAGCATAAGAATATATCCCTTTAGTTATATCAAGGAGAAAGAAAGTGAGAGAGGAAGAAAAAAGGGAGGGAGAGACAAAGAGAAAGATTAAAAGAGAAGAAGAGAGAATAAGGGTTAATGGGAACAGTGTAGGGGTAATAAGAAATCAGGTTCAAGCTCAACCTGGAGATAATATCATATCGATTTCCGATTACCAGAATGTTACATGAAATGGGGTTAGCTTGATGTTGTTATACCCGTGTCGATATAATTGATAATATCACTGTCATCCACTTGGAAAATCGTAGCATGGTGCCTATGTTAAGAATCAATATATTCAACTCTCTGTCTATCTGTCTCTCTCTCTTTACATACATACATTTATTTATATATATATGTACATGTACATATGGGTATATATATATATATATATATATATATTAAGGTTTAGTTTTATGTTCAATTATAATAAAAACAGTTTTACATTAATCTGATGTGTTACTACATACTCTTTTAGAAAATAATATATATGTGCGTGTATGTATGTATGTATGTATGTATGTAAGAATGTATGTATGTATGTGTGTATGAATGTATGTATGCATATGTGCTGGTGTGTGTGTATGCGTATGTATAGATTGTTTGAAGTGGTGTACAGCTGCTATATATTAAGAAAAAGAAAGGGGCCAGGATTTGGATAACAATTTATTCAGTGCTTTCATCCCTTCCAGAGATTCATCCGGAGTAGTTTGTTTTGTTTTTTTTTTTGTTTGAATTCATGATGAATCCGTGAAAAGGATGACAGCAATAAATAAATTGCTTTTTTTTTCATCGCAATCCTCATCACTTTCTTTTTCTTAATATAGATATATAAATGATGGACTATTTCGTCGAAGGCAACGTATGTGTGTTCAGCTTTTGCCGACCGAGCTGCACGAATGTTTTTTGTTTATAGTGATCAAATGCATATGTTGGACATTAGCTCACTCCCTCCATCAAATCGACGTTGCCTGAATAGGTGAGCTGTGCTCCACGTGTCAGATGTCAGAGTGATCACCGAGCAACATGAGATGAAGTGATTTTCTCAAGGACACAACCCACCACCCGGTCTAGGAATTAAAAGCACGATCTCGCGACCGAGGGTGAAACACCCTAGCCACTAGGCTATGTGACTCCACATCCCCCCCCCCACACATACGTACAGTACATGAATATATCCATACACACACACATGAATATATATATATATATATATATATA
>NC_068990.1:18799984-18804876 GCF_001194135.2 Octopus bimaculoides
CACACACACACACACACACACACACACACACACACACACACACACACACACACACACACACACACACACTAACCTCTAAGCCGCTATCCTTTATTGATAGGTAATAGAGTGAAAAGATGAAAATAAAAATATGGAAACCACCTGTAATGTTTTTGCGACAAAGATTCTCACTGAATTACAGTACCATCTTCTAACAGGTAATTATCACCGTACATACTACAGTAATACTTAAAAAATAAGGTAACGAGGCATTCACCTAGCAAGACCTGGTTCAAATCGCAGCAGGATCTTTGGTAAAGTTGACTCTATTTCTAAGTGAATGTTTGCAAAATAAACATGCTGTTTCATGTAATTTTTTTATTTTTATAACGTAAATATGTATCACGTATTTATTTTATATTAATGGGAATGAGTAACGCAATAGCCGCCGCAGCAGGATAACAATTTTCCCCGTCATTCTGTTTTTAGCACAAACTTCATCTATATTTCGATTTTGCATTTGGCACATGAGCGAATACGTGTAGGCAGGGAATAGTGTATAAACTCCAAGCCAGCCCATTAATGGTACAAATATACTTGTTGTGATTGTTTTTTTAGGCCCAGGTAAGCTACGGTTGGACATACTTAGCAGAAATATATTGTAAGCATTGAATATCTTATATTTATTTAGCATAGCTCTTCTCCTCCCGTTTTTAGAAGGCAATCTAGTGGTTTAAATATAAGTATATACGTGTAATATAAATGTGTGTGTGTGTGCATGCGTGCGTGCGTGTGCGTGTGTGTGTCTGTATGTGAGTATTCGGTCACTGTTTTTTTAAAAATTAATTTGGGTAATACGTAGAAAACATCACATTCATTTGTACCTAATTTATGGACTCCAGAGATTTGATGTAGACGGTAAATTCATCTTTGGTAGTATTTTAACTCAAACAGAAAGAACCAAAGCTAATTACGATTGAGGGATCTTATTCGCGCTCACTCACTTCTGCAATTTAGCCACTTTGGAATAATAAAGGCTTTACGAGACAATTAATGCCACTTGACTTTGGCTGAAGGAAGCTAATGAGTCATTCAGCTATTGATGTTTTTCATATACTAGATGTTTTTTTTAATCCCCAATCCATTTTGGATTGAAGATAATTTCGTCGCCATTCTGTAATATATATCACTACTGCATGATTAAAAACAGACCTTACATGGGACAAAAACTATATAAAAAAAGATTATCCACTAGACCAATAGATTTGTTTTGAGGGGAGAGAGCTTAATCGATACCATCAATTCGTAACAGATATTTTATTTATTGACCGTCAAGGATGAAAGACAAAATATTTAGAATCTTGGAATTGAACCCAGGTCCTACAGGATTACAAGTGGTACAGTAACGTATGTTTTCCAATATTCTATAGATTTTGTAATTCGACTCGTTAATGCTGTCGTTTTGCACATCATCCGTTGATGTCTACTGCAAAAATTTTCAAGAAATAACAAAAGGTGTGTTACGTCATAAAGCAAATACGTCATTATAACTATATAATCTCACCATATCTTGAGTAAGTGACTGAAATTTGCATCGACAAAATTTTTACAGTAATAGCTTAAAAGCCGCTCTCCGTGTGGATTTTATGCTAGCTCCTGTGGAGGGCTAATCAGGCCTGTGACCCCAAACTAAAAGGGGCTAAATAACTCGACTGTAGTACATCTATAATGACTATATACACCAGTGGTGTTTGATCATAGGTTAAGGTAGGAGAATAATTAATTCTATAATGCAATCATTCTATTGTTTCAGTCCCAAGTTGAATTCCGACTGTTGGCCATTTGCCCCAAAATTCTTAGCTCGATGTAAAATTAACGAAGCGAAAGTCATACATCTCTCGCTTTATCTCTGACGTTATCTGACAAACGCCGACCAGGATGGCGTGAATCAGTCAAGCTTTACTTGCTAGAAATAGCAACCCAAATGCTTTTAAATCAGATCCCAATATTGCATGTTCAAGAACTAAATGTAGGGCAGATTTTCAATCCCAGGATCATCCTGATTCCAAAAAAGTATTATATGTCTCCGTAGACCAAATGTCGACTGAAATACAACGATTCTGCACAGACAGAATTTCGCGTATATTAATATAGATATTGAAAGTATATAGAAGAATCAACTGGGTTAGGATTAGCTGTTGCAACGCTTTTGTATTGGGTAAGAAGGAAAATCTACATTTTGCTTATTTACAACGTAAAATAAAATTTTTTATTAGGAATATATTTGGATATAGAAAAGTAGAGAAAAGAATCAGTAGTTGTAAGGAAGAGGGGCATATTCCATGAAACCTATGAAAACGAATTACTCGTTACGGCACGTGGCTTTGGCGATTAGGGTGTTGCACTCAACACCATAAGATGTTGGTTTCGATTCTCGGTCCGATCGGTGCCTTGCCTTCTCGAGAGAAAGACTGCATTTCACGTCGCTTCGGTCAACTCAACTGTAAATTAGTTCCAGCAATAGCATATGTGTTTGTGTCCCATTCTGTACCGCTTTAGAATTGGTGTTTGTGTAAGTCTACGTAACTTAGCTGTTCGGCAAAATGAAATGATAGAACAATCAGCAGGTATAAATGAACTACTGGGTTGAATTGTTTGAGTAAATCGTCGAGCTGGTGCTCCAGCATTGTCGCAATCCATTCCCTGAAACAAATAAAAGAATAAAAGAGCAATGTCTCTATCTCTAAAATGTACTTGCTAGCTTTCTTAAGTGACTTAGATTTTAAAAAATTGCACATTCAAAAGACTGATGTCGCACCCTTGAAGTGTTTTCTTCATATTCTGGGCAAAAATAGCGTTTTACTTACTAAAGTTAAATTAACTCCACACAGTAGCCTATACGTGGTTTTGCCTGCTAAAAATAATAGCAAAACCTTCTCCAAAACTGAATCCATAGTTCTAAAATAGGTAGTTATAGTGAGACAAACTCTGACATTAAGATGAATGATCACAGATTTTATGTCTGTGATCAAAAGTCTGTTCGATGATGATAGGCCTAAAGCTATAGAGCAACAACAACAGGTATAATTTAACAAGTGTGCTGATGGAAATAGTCAGACGTTATTAAAGCATTTTCATTTAAACACAATTACTCTGATAATACCTTAGAAATAATACGTCGAAATTAGGAAATCGCTATGAAGTTTCCTACAGTTACGGAAGCACATATCACATAATGACGGCCTATAAAATAATGGATTCTACATTCCTGAAAGCAAAACAAAGCTCTCTTTTCGCAGGGAATAAATCAAATCAGCTCTTTTGATGATAATCAGTTAGGTAGAGACATCAAAAGTATACGTAACGTGAAGCAGGTTCGACCAGATATTGTACAACACGTCGTTATCTAGGTTATCTATCAGCTTGCATTTTTGCTTTATGGCATATAGAAAAGAGTTTAACACTCGGTACCATCGATGTTATTGATCTTTCTCCTCTTGACTGAACCATACAAGTGTTTTGTCTGCTTTGCCAATCGTTTAACTCATGTGACATATGTCTATCAGTATTGATATTTATTCTGAATATGTTTAGTAATTTTAGCAGACACGGAATTGAATTATTATGCGGATGTGTTTTTGTGTGTTTACGTCTCTGTATGAGTATCTGTGCATTTATGAATATATATATTATGCATACAAATGCAGAACTATTTACTAATAGAAACATATAAATACGCACACACACACACACACACACACACACACACACACACACACACACACACACACACACACACTCACTCACTCGCACATCCATATGTGCGTATTTGTGTGAGTGAGTTTGTGTGTGCTTATGGGTGTCTGTATACATATGTGTGTATTTTTATCTTAAATTTAATATTTATGAAAACATGAACTCTAACATAAATAGTGCAAATATACATACACATGAAAAGCTACAAAAAATTTTCTTAGTTGACTGCATATATCAATGGCAGACTTGAACGGATGAGGCCTTTTGTATTATTATCATTATCATCATCATTATTATTATTATTATTATTATTATTATTATTATTATTATTTTTTTATTATTATTATTATTATTATTATTATTATTATTATTATTATTTCTTGTAGTAGTAGTAGTGTCATTAGTCTTATTTTCATCACCAGCACCACTAATATTCTTGCTGCTGCTATTGCCGTTGCCTCTGCTGCTGCTGCTCTTTGGAGGTGTCTGAATATTATCACTCCACTAGCTCACTCGATATAACGAAGTGTGAGATAGAGTTATTTCTCTACACCAATTTCCTCTTTCGGCTAAGGAACAAAGATATTGCCTAATTAAAACAGCATTTTTAATGTAAAAATCAAACCAGGCAACTCTAATCATCACCCTCTTAAATGATTAATTTCACTTTTAACTATTCATTTACAAGACCATAAACGTGTTTATCGCTTCCTCAAGACAGCTTTTGAAATTGTCTCATAATATTCTTGGAATTATTTTACAATTTTTTGATATGTTCTTTTCTTCAATATTGTTTCTTTTTCATCTTTTTACAATCTGCTAAAAGATTGATTTACTTTAATGCGTTATATTTATTTATTTATTCATTTATTTATTTATTTATTTATTTATTTATTTATTATCGAATATTGTTTTCTAACCGCGGCTTGTTTTATTAACTTTACGCAACACAGACCGGAATTCCGGTGTGTATCATTTTTGTTTTGCTTTTTTTCTTCCCAAACAAAATGATAATAATGATTTTTCATACAGGCGCCATGTTTTAAAATATTTAGACGCAGATGGGGAAGCGTTGCTCAATCGATTTAAACGACCCTGTTATTAGACTGGTATTTATTTCACCGACCCAAGAAGGGGGAAACGGAAATTTGTCTTCA
>NC_068990.1:18805875-18810858 GCF_001194135.2 Octopus bimaculoides
TATATATATATATATGTACGTGTATGTCCATTTGTGTCTGTTTTTCAACCTCCACCGTTTGATAGCAAGTGTTGCTTCATTTATGTCCGGTAACTGAGCGGTTCCGTAGAGAATTTAACACATTATGTACCAGATCAAAAATAAATAAATAGATAAGTCTTCTAATGGATTTGTTGGAACAATGCTGTGTGCCATTTAAGTTGCAATCCTATGACAGAAGAATAAAGAAACCAACGTGAAAGAGTGATTTTAAAGTAATATTTTATAGGGATGACATGGTGATTATTCTTGGTTGGTACATTTACTTACAGTTGGGACGAAGATAAACTTAATTCTCGTTATATTTCAATTGGCTTCGTTGCACGCGATGAGAAGTACACACACGCATACAAACACACATACACGGAGAGAGCGAAAGAATCGTAAAATCAAAGGAGTAATGGGAGTAGTGGTAGTTGTAAGAGAGAGTAAATGACGAAATATTCATGGGAGGAGTTTTAGAAATGAGAAATTAGAAATTGCCCTCCGTAGACAAAATAGAGCAACAAATTATATAGTCGCGTTTGAATTTGACAGAACATAATAATGAATATATATAACGTCAGTTTGTTTTATTCGACTTTATTTTAAAGTAATACTTTCTGTTTCCGAAAATAAGTTTTCCTTTTATTCTTTTGTATATGTGCCAAAAAAAAAAAAAGGTGTAAGTTGAATTATAATCATTGTATGCATACCATAATGTCTGATACTACCCATGGTGGTAAAAGTTTACTTTGAAAGTTACTCGCCATAAGACGGTTAATCTTCAAGTCTGCAAATAAATGCTACAACGCATTTTCTCAAGTGCCAGTCTTCTATTACCATTCACAGTGCATAATATAGTATTAATATTAGCAATCACATCTTGCATAAACCTACAGCAATGTCTGTATAATCGAAAGGAAAAAGAAATAGAGAAGTTATAAAGTTCATACTTTGTTTTCAGAAGCATTAATGCAATGAGCGAAGTGACTGTTCCAACTGGATATCAAAATCGTCTTGCTCTGCCGATGCTGCCACTACACATAACAATATAACGCTTACTCTGTTAGAGGCACGCCAGTCGACCGTCAATAGAAATGGAACACAATCAATAATATTCAAGGAGAGTTATTGCTGGTCGATGAACGTGAATATCTTTGACCTGAGTGAGTTATTTACTTAGAAACATGCCATGCATCTTTAGTTCTCCACACCACCGCATCTCTCCTTCGCTACATCATCAATAGCAACATAAATTCGATGCTGATATTTTGAACACTGTGAATAGGCCATCGTTATAGTGAAGGAGATGCACGGAAGGGCGGGAATGTATATCTTAGTGCATTTGACCGTTTTGAAAATTCTATAATATCAAACAAATTGATGATTATTTAAATACAAAGTTATTGATAAATAAAACTATATATATATATATATATATATATATATATATATATATATATATATACATGCATATATGTACATATATTTATGAAATACATGAAACACACATATATATGAAGCACATGAAACACACATATATATGAAGCACATACACACACACACACAAATATATATATTAAACACAAACGCACACATATATATATATATGAAAAACATACAAATATGTACATATACAGATATATTTTTTCACGAGAGTGCATGTATCCATATGCACAAACATATATGATCAAGTATAAATTTTGTGGATGAAACATAACCGAAATCCAAAGAAACTTTCTTTGAAATAAGGCGGCTTTTTGTTCAGTCTCAACGCGTGACGCAATGAGTACGTTTTTTTCTACATATAGGCTTACCTAGACTCAGACCATTTCACGGATTTTAGGCAGATGTAGATAGTAGAAGAGCATAACATCTTGAAAATTGGTTTTAGTTTAGCCTAATTTGACGCTAATTAATGTCTGTCTAGTTTTAGGTCACGTCCACCTTATCAGATGGTTTGATGAGATGAGCGTGACCTACGCTCACGAAATTTTGAGAACGACCTGACTCAAACCGTCAGTATGTGTGTGTATATATATATGTATATGTATACAGACAGACAAACATGCATACATTATACATCTTCGCTCTCCCTCACAGGTACATCTATCGCTATATACTGACATTTCCATGTACATGCAGGTTGTTTGTCTGTGTGGATATATATGTATATATTAGTATATATTATGGTGGTGCTCCAGCATGGCCGCAGTCAAATGACTGAAACAAATGAAAGAATAAAAGATTGAAAGAATACCTATACATGTATGCACTTATATATATTTATTGACACAAGTATAGATATCTACACACACGCATGAATGACTAAATATATCTGGTTCTAAGTGTTTTCCACATTACTTTATAGTATTATATTTATAACGAGGCGGAGGCGCAATGTTCCACTTGTTAGGGCAGCGGACTCCCGGTTTCCATTCCCAGACCGGTCGTTGTGAGTGTTTATTGAGCAAAACCACATAAAACTCCACGAGGCTCCGCAGGGGGGGGGGGGTGAACACTGCTGTACTTTTTACTCACAACTTTCACTTTTTCTTCCTATTTCTGTTGTACCTGTATTTCAAAGGGCCCGCCTTGTCACACTCAGTGTCACGCTGAATCTCCCCGAGAACTACGTTAAGGGTACACGTGTCTGTGGAGTGCTCAGCCACTTGCACGTTAATTTCACGAGCAGGCTTTCCGTTGATCGGATCAACTGAGACCCTCGTCGTCGTAAGCGACGGAATGCCACGTATAACGAGGCATAACTAAAAATCGCCATAAACGTCTCTTCGTGCCCCAGCTGTCTCCGTTAACCCCCTTTGTCTCGTTAACACTCTACTAAATGAATTTATGCTAAAACTCCTATTTTATGTCCTAATACATTTGTAAAAATATCGGCGTTCTTCCAGATCTGTCTCCATCCATAACTTCCTGCTGTACCCAACTACCTCATCTTCTTTTTCGACGTCGTTACCATCCTGTCCTCCTTTCACCTTCTGCTCCACATCTTGCTCCTCATTGTCATCTTCCTTACTCTTCCTTTTCTTCCTCCTCCTCTCCTTTTTCCTTATTCTTTGTCCTTCTCCACTTCCACATTTTCTTCTTCTTCATCATTATATCCTACATCCCCTCCTTTCTCCTCGCGTTGTGATATCTACCTAAATCTGGGTCGCCGCTGTTATGTATACTGTAGTGTCATTGCAGTTAATTCACTACATCCGAAATGACACGCGAACCGTTGCTTGCTCACCATCTTTCAGTTTCTATTTTAAACCATTTCACTCAAACTAGCTAAATCAGATAATCTTTATGTATAACCTTGAACAAAATTCTTTCTGTTTCTGATGATGTTACAAGAATTTAACCTTCTCAACAAATCATAATTTCTTTGATTGTGTGGTGAGTAGCTTTGTTATCAACCACATGGTTTCGGGTTCAGTCCCACTGTGTGGCACCTTGGGTAAGTGTCTTCTACCATAGCCTCGGGATTTGAGTGGATTTGGTAGACGGAAACTGAAAGGAGTCCGTCGTATACACACACACACACACACACACACACACACACATCTCTCTCTCTCTCTCTCTCTCTCTCTCTCTCTCTCTCTATATATATATATATATATATATATATATATATATACCTGTACGTATATATGCATATACTCATCTATTATTTATTTTATATATATATATATATATATGAGTTTGTTCCCTCAACATCGCTTGACAACCGATGCTGGTGTGTTTACGTCCCCGTAATAGACCGGTAGAATAAATACGAGGCTTACAGCGAATACGTCTTGGGGTCGATTTGCTCGACCAAAGGCGGTGCTCCGGCATGACCGCAGTTAAATGGCTGAAACAAGTAAAAAGTAAAGGAGTACTAATCACATTATTGTAGTTCTTATACAGTCCCAGTATATTACCATTATCAAAATATTTTCATTAATTCCTTGAACCTTACTTCAGATACAATGAAATCTGTTATTTCCGTTGTAACTTGAATATCCCGTAGATATTCCATTCCTGCTGTAACAGCTAAAGGTGGCTGTGACATGTAGGTCATCTTCTGAACATTCATCGTTATTAAATGTTTGTAACTACTAACGCATTTGTCGTGTTGTATACGATGTTTCTTGCAATATATCATTTGACACGCGATTTTTTACGTACAGAATATCAGAATATTTAATCAATTGAAAGACTAATCTCGTGCATTTGCTTGCCTTGTATACTCAACCATTTAATAAGTGTTAAAAAGATATGTATGTATGTATGTATTTATGTATTTATGTATGTATATATGTATGTATGTATGTATGTATGTATGTATCTATCTATCTATCTATCTATCTATCTATCCATCTATAAACATGGCTTGGAATTGTTGAATAGTCTAAGATTGTCGTGTTCAAAACAGAATATATATCGGATTCAGACGAACAGCGTCGATGCAGTAACCCATGAGAATGATGGACACATTCAGCTTTTCTTGAGGCTTGTCACTGTCACGCTGAACATTGTCATAAATATACTGTCGACTGTACATTTTGCTTTTAGCACAGCAAGTCTTCGAACACATTCTATCTCAGACAATTCGACAGCCTCATGTATGCTAATGGTTTGTATACGTTTAATAAGACGCAAGACACACAGATAGCGATTTTAAGTAAATGCTGTTTGTAACTGTGTATACAATATTACACATATGAACATACATACACAAAAATACACACGCACTCGCACACACGCATACACACACACACACATACATGTAAAGGCGGTATTTACAAGACATAGAGACTAAAACAGAAAAAAAAAACTTTTCTATACAGTTTGTGTAAAAGTATATTCTCTCATAAATGATACACACTTCATTGTATCGCTACTTGTTTTTTGCATTTCAGTGTTCACACATTTTGCTGCGATATCTATTATCATACAAATAATATATATATA
>NC_068990.1:18811634-18823815 GCF_001194135.2 Octopus bimaculoides
TATATATATATATATATGTAATCAAATCATGGATATAAATTCCCTTAAAGGGATGCCACCATCCAAGTTTCCCGATTATATCCAGTGTATTAGTAAAAACCCAAAGATGTTAGCTTCGCATTGATGGTTATGTGTATATTATTGTTTATGTATAAGAAAAATGTGCATATACATATACATAAGTAACGGTTTTTAAATACATTGGATGCCTAAATGCACATATATAAGTTTACCGAGGATCTATCAACACATTGGAATGTATCTCCTTTTTATCAAATTCTTCCCTTGCCAACATACCCAATTAGCTATATTCAATAGCAAAATTTAATTTAATTTCTCAAATTGGGCATGGAAACAATTGTAGGTGCTATGAGTTTGCTTGGAATTAAATGTGTTCTAATAAATCGATATCTATATATCAAATTCTCCGTTTTTTTCTTCTCATCAATATATATATATATATATATATATATATATATATATATATATATATATGTATATTATATGTGCGTGTGTATTTATATCTTTTTATGCATGTATGTATTTATGTATCTATGTATATACCTATATATGTATTTAGTAAATATGCATGTATTCGTGTGTATCTTTCGATACACTCATACATACATACCTACAAGATCTAGATACATACATATCTACATATGATAGTCAGATAGTTGAGAGCGAAATTGATTTTATATTTCTTATTTTCTTATTAAAGACTGATAGAAATAATCATCCTTATCAGTAAGTGTGAATATAAGTCATGTCAGACTCTCATATTTCAGCGGACATGTCGTGACCAATAGCGATGTCCGTCTTTGTTTGCATGCAATATATTCTTCTAATTACACCTTTTGTCCACTTTAATCTGACTTTCTCCTACTATATATTCATTTCTGTTATATTGCTTCTTATGACGTATACTGCATCGCATTCTCTATTCAAGTAATCCTACCACTTATATGTATATATGTATTTATATATATACACACATATACACATGTACATACATATATAGATACATACATATCTATCTATGTACGTTTGTGTTTGTGTGTTTGTGCACGCATTATGTATTTTCCTTAGCGAAATTTCAACGAAACGTTTTGTAAATGTTTTTATATAGATATTTGATAATGGCATAACTATATATACAATCATATAGGTTACTTTTATCATATAAAATGCAAGAATAATTAACTGAAGAAAGATCTCAATACGCGAGATTAAGTAATATATCTTTGAATTTAACTTTGAGTTATCTTCAATGCTGATTTCGATGCACCATAGACAAAAAAAAAAATCTTCTCTATTATTCTCTGTCTTTGTGCGTCTATACTATGAAACACAAGTCACGAAATAAGTATTGTTTCAATAAACCATACAGACAGACACAGCCACACACATATATACATATATACATATATACATATATACATACATACATACATACACATATACATACATACATACATACATACATACACGTATACATACATATATATGCACGTGTCTTGAATTGTGTCTCAGTAAATGTTTTAGATTATATATGCCTTTTTTTGCAACTGAATGCTGACCTCGTGACTCGTGGTTCGACACTGCGATGATCAGCCAAGAACTGCACACATACAGATGTTATTGTTAGTCCAACCCAAGTTTCCACTATTCTCACCATTTGGTAAATAACAAAAGAGATGTTTTGGATAATTGACATCAAGCAAACGGAAGTAAATATTAAGATATATCCAAATTAGTTCATTGATTCTTTCCCGTCAGGTTTAGCCTTTTCACGTGGCCTTATTTTCCTACAAATTGTTTTGTAATTGAATAAACTTAATTTAGTTTGTATCATCTTTCACTCTTCTTGGTAACAATTAAGGAGCCGATGATTGTTTCACTCTTTAGACTGCGACCATGCTGGAGCATCGCCTTGAAGTGAATTAGTCGAACGAATCGACACCAGTACTTACCTCTATTTATCATATCGGTCTCATTTGCAGAACCGTGAAGCGAAGGGAATGTAAACACTGCAAAATATGTTGTCAGGCGATGGCGGGACACACACTTTTTACTGGATCGTTTAACACGCACTACATATATTATAGACGGCAAATCATCAAAGACAGTTTTTTGCTAGAGAATTGTTGCCAAGGTAATTCATACGAGAGAAGTTTTATTTATAGCAATTTAATTTACCATATTTTTTAAGGAATTGTAATAAAACTGCAATTCTTAATTTTTTTTTTGTATTGAATGTTTACAGCTATAATTCATTAAAGGATTAAAACTATTTGAAATATTTCTCTTTTCTTGTATCATTCAATTGTTTCTGCGACCATGCTAGGGTAACATCTTGAAGTGCCTTAGTCAAACAAATCGACCCCAATATATATTTCAAAGCCTGGTGCATATTCTATCGTGTCTCTTAAAGGACGGCTAAGTTATAGGAACATAAACAAACTGACATCTACTCTCATGCAGCAGATCAAAAGACATCGACACGAAACCACAGATACACACACGCTCACATATGTCTATGTACATTAGGCTTCCACACTGTTCCTGATTACCAAATGCATTCACGCGGTTTTGGACAGCCCGGAGCTATAATAGAAGACAATTGCCCATAATTTCGGCTGCGCATGACTATCAGTAATTTCTACCACGAACCACGCCGGCGTCTATAAGGCCATGTCTGCGCCTATAAGGCCATACCTGCACCTATAAGGCCATACTTGCGCCTATTAAGTTATATTGTACCTATAAGGCCATACCTGCAACTATAGTGTCGTATCAACACCTATTGCACAGTAATAAATTATTTTGCTGTGAAACTGTCTGTAAAGTCGTACAAATATGATAAATAACGTATTGCAAAGTTTCCATTCTATGTATCTAATGGCATAATATTTAACACGTGTCAAGAGAGTTTTATAGTATATATTGTATATTTAATATTTAGCAAGAATTAAAACAAAAGATTTACATATATCTTGATTTGGCACTTTTAGCAAGACGTGAAACCAATTGAATTATTAAGTCTTGTAAAATAAAAGCTGCTAGAAAAGAAATTAAACATTCAACTGTTTATTGACTATTGAAACTGACAATGTCACAGTCATGTTAGTAATTAGCAATATTGTTTATTTTAAAATGAAAGAAGAATTCTCATCAGTATATCTGTTGAGAGGAGCTTGTGTCATCCTTTACGGTTGTCAGTGTTTCATATCTGTGCAGAAAATCCCTTCAGAGACTTAGAATTTTAGTAACAGAAATTTCAACAAAATTCTGTTGTAGAAATTATAACATGTTTTCACACTTTTATTCGAAACACTATATGCCTTGCCTTTCATGATAAAGAATAAACTTCGAAGATTTTAAACAGGTGTGTAAGTAGAATTTTTAAAGAGGTAGAAGATATTGTTTTTTTATTAATAGCATCGGAACTTATAGAAATAAATGCTATTTGCATATCTTTACTATTTGATCAAATTTAATGCATAGATATTCGTACTTTCAAGAAGCAAAATAAATCTTCTACTTCCTATTTATAACGATATTTTTTTAATTCTAAACCGAACAATGGCTTCCGGTTTGATAGCAAAATAACTACAAAGATATTCAGAAGAAAGCAAGTAATGAAAGAAAAAATATGAGCACGAAATTTAAAAATTGCCTTTCCTAACTTTACAATAAACTCAAACAACTTTCACGGGAACGTGTTAACATAGTATAGAGTATTAAATGTTTTTTTGTGTGTGAGAGAAACATGACATGCACAAGAGTCAATTATTCTCTTTCCTTTACTTTTGAATCAATTTAAATAACGATAATATGGCAAGTGTTGAATTACAATATAGCTGTGTTCATCGGCTTAAACAGACCAAGTGAATATTATTAAAAACTAAAAAAAAAACAAAAAAACATAGACGTAAGTTTGTTACGTAGCTGCTCCAGGAGGAAACATCTTTAGAGATATTGTAGTATTTGTTCTTAATCTCATTATATTATCCATTTCAAATGTTGGGGTGGAATGAATATTCAGTAGCACGAATCTTATCAATAAATAAAAAAAAAGACGTACTTTGAATTCTTCCAGCAGTTCTCTCTGTAACACATGGCTTGATATGATATTATATATTCTGCAAAGATTATTGTTTACCTGAAGCAACACTAAATAGATTTTGCCATAATGGATACATGCCTAACTAAGAAACAAGGCATCGCATTGAAACCGTTGATCGATTCAACGGTTTATGGGATTTCTTAGATGCAGCTTCATATATATTAGCAAAGATTTAATTTCTGTTTTTCTTTTTAAAAATAGCATCTAAAATCACTTATTCTTACCCCGAATTTTCTTTAACAATGTTGAATGTTTTTTTACAAGACATGCATTAAACTGTATTCTTCATTTAACAACAGGCTTACCTATGTATGTATGTATGTATGTATGTATGTATGTATGTATTCATGTATGCATGTATGTATGTATGTTTGTATGTATACATGCATGCATGCATGTATGCATGCATTATATATATATATTCATGCATATATGTATGTACGTATGTATGTACGTGTGCATATATGTATGTATGCATGTACGTATGCATATATTTATGCATGGATATATGTATGTATGTATGTATGTATGTATGCATGTATGTATGCATGTGTATCTATCTATCTATCTATCTATCTATCTATCCATCTATCAGTCTATCTTTTTATCTGCCTATATATTATTTGAGTGTTCCTGTTTGGGCACACACACATAGACACACACACGTACACACACATATATCTGTATGTGTGTATGTGTGCATTGAGCGGGAGAGAAGAGACCAACAAAGGGATGATTAACCATAGGTTGCATAAATAAATAATAATTATGTATGTTTTAAAACTGCTAACATAGAAAGGAGAGTACAGATAAGAGAACGGAAGGAAAACACAAAGATGATTTCTTGCTGGGTTCTACAAACTCATCCTTCGAAAATCATTGGTGCATTATGCATTAGATATTTAAAATAATTCAGTCTCGAATAATCTTCACGAGATCATAAATTATTTTGAATAATCGAAATGCAAAATAAAATTCACCATTTGAAGAGTAATTCTTCACTATTTACTGAAAATATTGTTTAATCATGAAACGTGACATTCGCACTCTCATTAGCATTTTAAATTATCCTTTAGAAATAATCGATAACTATATAAATTATATACTTATCGTATTTATTTCATGCAGCCTAATGAAAATATTGGTAAAAAGTTTCCGCTTAATAGTAAGGTTAACTTAGCCAGACAGAGGTCACGTGGAAGTTGACTTTAAAATCAACTATTTTGTTATTGGTTCAACCTAACATTCAAACCTCTGTGCATTTGAACTTATAGCTCAGAAAATATCAATTTAATTATGTTCCTTTATACATTATAGTTTATCCAAGTAGACATTTTGAAATGCTTGACGAGCAATGGGTCACTTAAGTAGTTAATTGCTCTTTGAAGACCACAAACTATTTCCATTCACAAAATCAGATATCTGCAGTAATGTCTTCATATAAAATACAGTGTTGGCTCAGCTGCATGTGAATTCTGCTTCTGGTTAAAGGTTCAGGAAACTTCACTTCTATATTATATCATGAAATACACCACCAGGAAACCTGTTTCATATCAATGTTAACGATTAAAATATTGATTCAGAAGAATTGGTGTTCGATTAGTTATAGGGTAGCTTGCTTTCAGATTAACTTATTTATACACCGATAAATGTGTATTTATCATATTTTCCATTACAGACTTCATATTTACCTGAGATCTTTAAATATACAGTAGAGATCAGTTAGTAAATATACCCACTAAAGAGATATAAACTGCTGGTGTATCACTACTTGTGTTACTATGTTACAAAAAAAATGACATTGTAAAACGATATCTACCGCACAGCTTTTCTCTTAAATGCAGTAATGAAGTACTGCATTTTTTGTGTGCGGTGGGGTCTGTGTACTTTTTGGTTGTCTCTTAGCGTAGTAGCATGGCAAACCGCATCTCGGTTTCGCGCCATTTCCGTTCTACCTATCATTCATTACAACACCTGTCTGTGTTTAGATTGTCTTTGCACAGGGGCCGTCCGGACTCCCGCCTTCGCCGTGAACAGGATTTAATCTTCTCTCTCCGCTTCTTTTTGCCACATGGGCTCAACTTCCCCCTCTTCATTTGACTCCCCTCTCTCCTCTCTTCATCTCACACCTACTTCCTCTCTTCACTCCAACACACCTTTCTCTCCTGTTTTCTGTCCATTCCATAGATCATCGCTCTACAGTACATGACAGCATTTTAGCTATCTGATGTCTTAATGAATTAGTCATCTGTGCACCATGTTTCTTCATGAAAGGGGTCCCTTTTACAAACATGCAAAGCGTATTTTGTGATGTTCTTGAATTGTATGTGCTTCATGCATATTTATCGTACAGAAAGATATAATCTTTGTGTTACTAATTTATGCTGCTGTCTGCCTCGTAATTGATATTCAGATTTTTATGTTGTTAAATATATGATTCTGCGACGTTATAAATGCTGTGAAAATTCTTAGCAAGAGACAACCATTGACTGTATATTACGCATTGCATAGAGTTTTCTTTTTATCAAATGACAAAATGTAATTCGATCAGTGTGCTTGTTTTATCAGTTCTTATTCATTCATAGAGTTTCAAAATTCGTAGGTGGTTGTTATACATAGGATATTTTTTCTCTTTTATTTGCCTTAGTCATTAGACAGGGACCATGTTGTGGTACCACCTTAAAAAACTTTACTTCAGCAACTCGTCCCCAATACGTCTTTTCTTTTATGTCTGCTGCGAACCATTAAGTTACGGAGGAGTAAACACTCGAATACCATTTGTCAAGTGATGAGCGGAAGAAACTGAAACACAGACACACACACTCACACGCATATACACATACACACACACACACGCACGCACACATATACGTATATGTACACACACACACACACGCGCGCGCATATATATACATGGTGTGGCTGAGTGGTAAGAAGCTTGGTTCCCAACCACATCGTTCCAGGTTCAGTCACACTCCATGGCACATCGGGCAAATGTCTTCTACTATAGCCTCAGGCCGGCCAAAGCCTTTGCAGTGGATTTTTAGACAGAAACTGAAAGAAGCCCATTGTGTATATATATATATATATATATATATATATATATATATATATATATATATATATATCGGTGTGTGTGGCGTGTTTATGTCTCCGTATCTAGCGGTTCGGCTATAAGAGACCGATAGACTAAGTACTAGTCTTAAAGTATTAAGCCGTTGGGTTGTTTTGTTCGACCAAAAATACTTCTAGGCGGTGCTCCAGCATGGCTGCTGTCAAATGACTGAAACAAGTAAAGGATATACACAGAACAGGCATCCACACAATTCCCGTCTACAAGATACTTGCCCTAGGTACCGCGCACTGCGATGGAACCCGAAAGTGCATGGTTGCAAAGCGAGCTTCTTAACCAATCAAATATGCCCGCACCTAAAGTATAGTTTATTTTCCTTTCTCTTCTGCTGTTATAAAAGTACGAGTAGAAAATTTCCGAAATTTTATTTCTTTTATCAATGCCCTACTCTCACCTGAAAGAAGCAAATTTACTAAAAATTATTTTCTTTTTAATGAAAGAAAAAAATGTGTTCGTTTTCATGTTTACATAACATATACGATATGATTAACTTTACTGCATCTTGATTTGCTTCATTAAATTTCATGACGTAGAAAACATCTTGAAATTGATAAAACAGAAAAAAAAAAGAGAAAAGAAATTATTAAAACCTGCTGGGGAAACTGATACATCAAATCACGTTAATATGTACTATTAACGAAAATGATTCCGTCTTCTATTAAGTCAGCATATTAATCAAGTATGGTCTGGGACTATATCAACCACAGCAGGGAGAAAAAAATACTTCCATAAACACGCACACATATATAAACATGTACACACATACACATCAGCAGGCACTTACACGTACACACTTGCACACAAGCAACAAAACAAAATACGAACATGAAAGGTAAATCAACTGTAAGCAAAAAACAAAAAACAACACTCAATTAACATTCCATTATTTGGCGCAGATAGGCGTAGAATCTGGGATGTGTCTGTTATTGGTAATAATTTTTGGAGAATAGCTTAGGCTGCTTGATATAATTATCCGACAATGAGCTCATCTATAAAGTTGTTTTGGAAAGGAAGTTCAAATATTGATTTTTCCTCAAAGCACATTATAAAACTTTTTTGTCTATTACTTTCTCATTCCTTTACATTAATTCTTTTGATATTCCCCCTGCAATCAAAGGGAGTTGCTTTGTAAATTGACTTTCCTATAATACATTGGAGCTCAGCATTTGATACGTCATTAGTTAATTAATATCTTATTTGCTTCAGATGTGCTACGTTAGCTGTCTATATATCATATGAACAAAGAGATATGTATTGTTTTCAAGCAGTGAACTGTATAATTGCCATTTAAATAATATAGACAAGCGGGATGAAATAAAATTATTAAGCTCTTTGAACAAAGTTATAGAGACCTTGCTAACCTAATGCATATTCATCAATGATATACAAAATTATCCTTTGTTGGGTTTTTTTTTTACGTTGAGATAACCCGTTCTTTTTGAAAGCTAACCTCCCTTCAACATCGCGAAGCCTTCGCCAGGTACTAAATTTTCTGGATAAAGTTTTTAATTCTCGTTCGGGTTTTGTACATAGGAGATATCATTAACTTAAAGGATATTAAAAAATTATACACGCATATAATGCTCTAAACTTGAACTAAACATGCATCAGTTACACGAAACTCTTCAAGTCAGATGAACTATAAATTAAAGTCTATGCTTTAATATAAACTATGTAATTTCGACTGTCACTTCAAGGAATTATTCAATAGTGGATATTTGATGCATTTCATTTTGTCCAACCACGAAAAAAGAAAAGAAAAGGTCTTACTTGTAACTGGTATTAAATAAATATATGTGGTTAATATATTTTTTAAGGAAAATATTGGCTTTGGGCCTCGTACATTGGGTGCTTTCATTCATTGGAACAAAACTTATCAGAACTCATTGTCAGATAAATGGCATACTGATTAGACATGCACATGCACATACACGGATCCATACCTAACTTAGTGGCCTATAATATGCATGAACCGTATTGTTTCTCTTTTGCCATTATGGAAAATTCTTGAAGTATTTTTATGTAGACGACTTTGCCTTTCATCCTTTCAGGGGCGATTAAATAAGTACTAATTACGCACTTTGTCTGTCCTTGTTTGTCCCCTCCATGTTTAGCCCCCTGTACACAGCAAAGAAATAAAATATTTTCTAGTAGAATATTCAGGATCAAGCGCCGATAGTGTCACACTTTTTTTTTCGATGTTATGGATCAAGTTATGCATGATCGCTTGTAGTTTTTATCTTTACATCGGATGTCCGTTCTCTGTACATTATCTCTGTATGTTTTGTACCTTATGTGTGTCTGGTTTCGTGAGAAGGATTATAGATCTCCTACTATATTCTCGCTCCTACTATATTCTAGTCTTTTTTCTGGTTTACCGGGTGCCGTCTTTCATTTCTATTTATAACGATCAATTTATTAAAAGATGTGCTTCTCTAATATTTGCATTAAGTCCAAAAGGTATTGAAATATCATGGACTAAGGAAATTAACTGTTTCATACAAAATATAAAATGTTTGATAATTAGATAACGAAGAAACTCATTATTGAAAACAAAATTAATCTCAGACTATCGGACTTCGAGGCATCGTTTGAAATAAAGTTACTCGATGCATAGACACACAGATGCATGGGGATTTAGATACATAATCTGATGCATAAAAAACACATTAGTAGAAATGTATATATATATATATATATATATATGTATGTGTATATAAATGTACACACACATACATACACATACACATATATATAGGGAGAAAGAGAGACATTGTCATAAGTGATATACTTCAAAGGACGTAGTTGATATATGCATATTAGACTTATTTAACGTCGAGATACGATCATGAAACAACGGCGATGATGATTAATGTTTTCAAAATTAACAACTATACTTTCTGTTTTTGCGTCAAATTGATGTAAATGAAGCATTTCATTAAATTGTTTTTGGAAATGTAGAAAAATGTACTTTTCTTTCATTGAGATAGTTCTCTTATTGATCGTTTTGTGACCTACATAGAAATACGCAGCACCCACATAAAAATTGGTAGCCAGTTATAGCAATCATTTATTGATGTTGGCGTTGTAATCATTGTTATTGCTATTTATCCCCAGGTCAATTCACATAGATGACAACAGCTCTATGATCAAAAATATTCTACCCGTGGCTATAAGTATTCTGTCTTTTGATAGAAACCTAGTTTTCTTTTAACTAAAATGTCCTTGTAATTATATGAGACAATAGTGTGTGATTTACCAGAGACTTGTCTGATATTTCCAACATATAATACAAGTGCGTAAAGTCTCCCCTAAAAAATATTTTTAATATTACACCATCTTGGTAATGGAGATTACGAACCTGTTCATTACTAAGGAACGTCATTCTCTCCTTTTGTAAGAATGCGAGAAGAATGATTTATCTTTCTTGTACATGTTTTCATCATCGAACTGCGCCCGTGCTTGGGACCCGCTTTAAAGAGTTTAGTCGAACGCTTCAACCGCAATATTTATGCTTTACTAAATCTGGAATTTATTTTATCAGTCACACATGCCGAACACTTTAGTTATGGGTTTATAAAGAAACCAACCTGATGGTCGGTGGTGGGGTGCTACGCACACACACACACGCACGCACACACACACGCACGCACTCACACATACACACACTCACACGTATACATGTCTATCTATGAGATGACACACAGGCTTCCTTTACCAAATCCACTCAAAACTCATCAGTCGCTTGCTGAACTCGAAATCTCGCAGTTACAAAGGGAGCTTTTTAACCACACTGCCATGCTAGCATCAATGTTGCACGAATATTTCTCTTCCGTTAGCATCTGCCCCTTCCCGCAGAGGGTACTGCTTTAAATATAAGTAAACGAATCTAAAAAAAAAAAGCCACCCAGACAAAATAATTTACACATTTTGTTTTTTCTTTAATACTTAAATAAATCACTAATTTCAGATTTTTTTTTGATTCCTTGTTTATTTATTATTTTGAAAAATCATCATTTTTTCATATACATTTAACGCCTCAACTCACAAATTCTCAGCTAGCAAGCAACGTAAAACATTTGTCTGATTAGTTTGAAATTATTGTTTATTTTAAATGAAATGTGACATTCTGTGAATTTCTTTTCCTTAGAAAAAATAGGAACATTTCTGTCGTATTATTCTTCTGATTTACGCGAGATTTTTCTTTAAAACCTGAAAAATATGAATTACATGACTAAGAAAATATAATTGAATACATTGACAAAAACTACCAGGGGTGAATTAGCGTCCGTGTATATTGAAATATATGATGTAAATTTAGCATCATATATTTTAATACCGGTATTAAAAGTTCGACATTGCTTTCGCCAATTTTAGCCGAAATCGAAGTTACCCAAATAATGAATATATAAATGAATGTGCTTTTGGTGATGCAAATAGGAAAAATAGAACTCAGAACTTAAGTAAAGTGACTCAAGGGCCGAGATTTTCGTGCGACGGCATCAGTAATCAAGGGCATGTGAGTTCGAGTCTCATGACTGGTTGCTGAAAAATTTTTCTGCGATATATGGATATTTTATCCTGTCTCTGGTGTTCTATCAGCGTTTTTACGTTTGAGAATTAGTTATTTTCTTATCTGTATCTTACAGTGCATCTCAACGCTTCCAAAATCAAACATTAGTTTGTTTACCTTTATCGTAATACACACACACACACACACACACACACACACACACACACACACACACACACACACACATACATATATATATATATGCATGTGTGTGTGCGTGTACACATACACGCACATGAAAATTTAAATGCTATATGAAATTAGTTGTTTTCAAATAAATTCTTGTTAAATAAAATGATGTTATCCACTATAAAATGTCAGAGAGTGAAGAAAAAAAAAAGAATCG
>NC_068990.1:18824682-18828129 GCF_001194135.2 Octopus bimaculoides
ATATATATATATATATATATAATATAAATATATAAATATATGCATATATTCATACATATATGTACATACTTACATCTATATGTATATGCATATATATGCATATATGGTACAGTTTATTAAAAAAAAAAACGTTAAACACAATGAGAAGCGAAAAACGAAAACAGAAAACGACCTTTTTTCGAATAACGAAAAAAAAACAAACAAACAGAGAGACGAGACATGCAACATAAATAATATATCCTTCGTCAGTTGTCCCTGTTCCATCTACTCCGCGTTTCGAAGGCAGGGACAATAACGCAACTTCGTCGGAACAGTCCTTCCCGCAAAGCAAATGAAATAAAATTCGGAATTTTTTGCGGAGGGTGAAAGTGTTAACAAGAACAGGACAGTGAGAACAAAACAGTAAAAACAATACAGTAAAACAATAAAAATAATAAAAACACGACTATAAAAACAAATGGTGAGTGCTGTTGGGCCATCGCCACTTAAACGTGGGTGTTTTTAACGAGCTAACTTGCTATGGTAGATAAGGTGTATCTGAGGAAATTCAAATACGTACCTATTCGACTGTATTATGCACAGTTTCTCTGTACAGAATTCTCACTATATCTTACTCGCAACGAGTTGATTAACCTGAGATTATGGTAAATGATAGAAGATGATAATTGTACCTCCCATGTTATACAGTAGAGGCGAAACCACTACCAATATAATATCTTTTCCGGCCTAACTGCATATTTCATTGTTCCTTGATTTTAAGATTTACTCAGTGAACTCACATAAATATAATTGTTAGTAAAATCCATCGTAAGTTAATAAAAGAATGTTATCTTTTTAACGATGTCTGTTGTATTTCCTATCTACTTTATTTTAAACAGCAACAGATGTTTCTGTTCTGGATATGTGACGATGTTTTCAATATCGCACGCAAAAAATTTCAATAGATTGAATTTGCTGTACAGTTACAAAATGTACAAAACATCTTACTCGAGATTCTTAGCGACTCTCGAAAAGCAGTATTAAATTTAGAAGCTTATTAGATAATTTTACAAACACGTAAGTTTCATGTTTAGGTAGGAAGAAGTCTGTAGTAGCTGATAACTGCGAACATTTTTCAATGTCATTCGTCCACCTCATAAAAACACAAGTTTTTCTGTCCAGTTTCTGTTGACGAACATGTTTTTCGGAGAAGAAAACTTGTGATAAAGATACCATAAGTGGTGTTGCTTTGGTACTTTCGTCACCATGCCATCTAACCGTCAAAAAATTCTCTATGGTTGTCTCTTCTTGCAAATCCTGCTATATATTCGTGAATTAGTTAATTATTGCCGACATATTGCAAACTAAATTTCTGGGTGTCCCCACTTTATCATGCAAAAAATTGTGTCATTTTGAATAACAATGAATATTTCAAATTTGGCGCAAGGCCCACAGTTTTAGGGGAGATGGTAAGTCGATTACTTCGACCCCAGTTTTTGATTTGCATTTTATTTTATCGACTCCAAAAGGATGAAAGGCCAAGCTAACTTCACTGGCATTTGAGCGCAGAACAAGAAGAGCTGGAAAAAATGCCGCAAAAGTTTTTATTTTCGATACTCTATATATTATGACAGCTGACCGCCACCTGCCGTTCTATATCCTTCAAGAACTCCATGAAAGGTTCTTGAGATTTAAGAATATTTGTTGTCACCAAACCTCAAAATCTCATTCCTACTCCCAGATGGGTTTCAGACCAATTTTCCTCTCTCCTCTGATATTAGATTGTTGTATCTCAATTACATTTACTATGCTTTCTATTTCCAACTCCTTTTTTCAAACAATTTTTCTCTCACTCCACTCATACCTTATAGTTGTGTGCTTTAATCTTTTGTATGTCTTTCCGTATATTTCTGATACTCTAACTCCTTGTGCTTCTGAGTCATAACAAGGAGTATAGAGATAGAATGTATTTGACTAACAAGCTAATTACAACTGCCGAGAATTGGCAGTTTAAAGATAACAAATACCAAAAAGTATTTTGTTTGATGCACCATCGATTTTGTCAATCAGTCAACCTTGTAATTTTTATTAAAGAGCATGATTAATCATGCTTTTAAATCAAAGCAACATGGCAATATAATCGATGATATACACATAGTTTCTCTTACATACTGCCCAGGTTAAAGTGTGAGATCTTAAGCAGTTGGAATCGCATTAATAATACATATGTACACATGGTTGACAGAAGGCATTTCCTAATAATAATTTTTCATAATTGCAAACTTCTTTTTCTTTTATCTTTTACTTGCTTTGACTCTTGGTGTCCAGCCATGCTGGGGCGCTACTTAGACGATTTCAGTTGAACAAATCAAGCCCAGTGCTTATAATTTAATTGTAGTAATTATTCAAAACCGTCCCTATTACCGAAGCGCTAAAGGACACGTAAAAAAAGCAAACATTGCTATTGCTAACGGACGGAATAAACACCGGCTGTTAAACAGTGGGGAGCAAACACGCGTTCATACACGCTCACATACATAGACACATATACACAGACATATGTATATATAGGACGGGTTTCCTTCAGTTTCCATGTAGCAAATCCACTCATAAGGTTTTGGTCGACTCGAGTGCCGAAAATGCCATACAGTTGGACTGAGGCCGGAACCATGTAGTTGGGTACAAGCAAGCTTCTTAATTATAGGCCTGCACCTATAATTAATGCATAAATCTAATCTTTTTTTCAAAAAGCTTACTTATTGAAGCCAATAGTGTAAACTGAAAAGTAGACAGAAGTAGAATCTTCATTTCGACATAGCAACACGTTTCAAAATATTTTGCTAGAACTATTAAAATATGTTGCTTACAATCCAACGAAGGGTCTCCACGTGATCACTCAACTTATGGTAAATAGCAAGCAAATCTTTTCTAGCTTTAGAATCTAGATAGTAATCGCAAAATGATATAATGGTTGCGCTTGCAATGATCAATAATTTCATTACTGATCTGCTTGAATTGTGGTTAAACATCAACAACACGATATCTTTTCCAATTCTTGAAGGATAATACTAGTAAACTTCAGATTTTGAGCTTAAGGTTGATATTTCCATTTAGGAATGAATTTAATCTTTTTTTTTTTTTGCAAATGGTATGATTTCTAATGGTAAAATCGGAAACAAATGGTTCAGTTGATATATGACTTGGTATAAACGTTGGTATGTAAGTGTTCTTAGCGTTTCTTCTATTTCGGAAATATTTCACTATCAATCTAACATTTATGGGGAAAATAAATAAGAAATCAATATATACATCCCCACGCATGTATTCATAGATACATACATACACACACACACACACACGCACGCACACACACACACACACACACCCACACACACACACACACATATATATATATATATATGTGTGTGTGTGTATATATATGTGTATACGTATATATATATATATATA
>NC_068990.1:18829051-18832733 GCF_001194135.2 Octopus bimaculoides
TTAATCGATTTAAATTTCTTTTCTATTTGAAAATTGGTTACGAAACACGTGTAATCTTTTTATTATATTTATCTTATGATATTTACTTTACTTTATATTATACTCATTTATTGTGCTTTTAATTATTAATTTTTCTATATGTGATAGTGGATTTTCATCGATGAGTTCTTGAAAATTGGTTATTTTCCCTAAAACTATATATTTTATATATACTTTATCTATAAGGCTCAATTTAATTTTAATTTTTTATAAATTGATTTTAATTGAGTTTTTTACCTGTAATTTTGGATTTTGTCCCTAATATTATTATTATTATATATATATATATACATATACATGCAAATACGCACATATGTATAAGATGGAGAGATAAGTAGACACATAGACGAATAGACTAACGAGACATATAGATAGATAGATAGATAGATAGATAGAGAGAGAGAGAGAGAGAGAGAGAGAAAGAAAGAAAGAAAGAAAGAAAGAAAGAAAGAAAGAAAGAGAGAAAGAAAATGAGAAAAAGAGAGAGAGGAACTGTTATGACTCCGAAGTTTCGACTTCCTTGCCTTCATCAAATAGTATTGAGTAATCCACATTAATGTTAAATTGATTTTATATATAAGCTGATATAAAAGCGACCATTAATATATACATGTGTGCGTGTGCATGCGTTTGTATTTGTGTAGGTAAATTCAAAGTTGGTGCGATGCACTAAACCACGTACTGTTATTGTCAACACTTTTAAGTTTTGAAGTACTTTTGTGCCAAGGTCGGTTCCTGTATAATAATACTCATACTGTCTTCGTTTAAATTACATCAGATATAAGTACGATGATAGTGAATACGATTTGCAGGTTTAACACAAGGTAACTGCTAATGCAGTCTTTTTACTCTTTTTAAACGATTTTCTACTTATTTAAATGAATGCATAGAAGTTATCTGAATAAATAAGATATAGTTATGAGTAGAAAGCTGAAATTTCTGATTTCAAAGGTAGTATTAACAACACATCCGGTGATGTATATAACTTGTTGCACATAGATTATTTACGATTATTTACATATTTTTGGTAATCTTCTGGATTTCTATATCATTTGTGGGAACATTTACAAAGGAGAAAGGCTTTTATATATTTGAAAGTCGAAATAAATTTGAATTGAGTGAAATTATACATATATATTCATATATATACTCTTATTTATAAGTATATAAATGTATGTATATGCATATGTCCGTATGTATATGCGTATAATATATGTGTATATATGTATATATGTGTGTGTGTGTGTGTATATTTGCGTGTGCATGTGTGAGTGCGTGTGTATGAGTGAAATAGTGAGCTTGTGTCTATATATATCTGTTCGGTGTATAAGTCGATATACTCAATGCATAATATGTTCTTATCTATTTCGATGTGTGTTGCTTATACATTCCTACACACACCCACACACACACGAACACATACACGAAACCCCACCCACATCCACACACATTTGTATGTGTATATACAGTAATCCCTCGACTATCGCGGATGTTATGTTCCAAAACTTCCCGCGATAGGTGAAAATCAGTAGAAGCAGTACTGTATTTGTTTTTTTAAAATTATTTTTATAATTTATATATATTTACTTTATTACAAAAGGAAAACAACGACACAGAGGAATCGGCGTAAGCTTAAATAATAAACTGCAATAGGTGAACCGCGATAGGTGATCCGCGATATGGCGAGGGGTTACTGTATACGTATGTATCTATGTATGAACATACTAACAAAGACGAGACATTACTTAATATATGTAATGATGTTTATTTAAGTGAAGCGTACCGCTAGCTATTCGTTAAGTGCTACATCATCACATTTCAAAACAATTATTGCCTCAGACCGATGAAATGTTTATGAGTGTTGCTATTAAGAAAGCATATTGTGGAAGAATTCACCAACTGAAATCGTTAGTATTGGCAGTCTGGCATGTAGCCTAGCTCATAATAGTATGACCCAGAGACACAATTACTGGTCGAATCGTACTGATCAATGCAGTAGAAGTTACAAATAACCACACGCTTTCTAGCTGTCGATGTCGTGGAAGTAGTAATTGCAACATGCATAGCGCTGATAATCATTAGGCTAGCTATGAATAAATTATTTTACGTAGAGCGATCGTCAGTGCAGATAGAGTTTTTAGCGACCAGACGGCTAATGCTACAGAAAACAGTGACCTGATCTGCAACCACAGCTCCAATTACTATATTAGCAAATGAACTTACACACAAATTAATGTGATCTCGCCAAACTGGCTTTTATTAACATCTCAGAAAGCTGAAGATTTCTTAAGTGTACAGCACATTCATGATACGAAGTAGTGCTGCGACAATCGTGAGATCATATTTTCTTCTGTATTTTATCTGTACTTCATCTGCATTTTAAAAGGACAGATATTTGTACGGCACACCTTTCACAAAAATACTTATATGATACAAATGTGGTAAGATCTTGCACATAGGTCGTTCTGATCTAATCGTATATATAGTTATGTGGTTTCGTCATGCCTATATTGCCTTCTGTAACCAGTGTTGATGATTTCATCCGTCATAAATTTTTCTCAAGGGTCCTTTGCTTCTTCACGCAGAAAGCGCATGCATTGCGCGATTATGATTTTATGCTGAAAGACGCAAAATGACAGATTGATGGGGAAAAAAAAACCGTCAGTTTTTGTAGAAGACACACATAGGGCTTGTGAACAAATATGACAAATCTTTAATAAAAAGAAACTCAAACTTGAACGTAGTCGTATTTCTAATAGAAGCGTTTTGAAAGAGTAGTTGTGTCGTCCTGTTTAAGTTGTACGTGCGTACATACACTGACACACAGAACACAGAAACACCCACACGAATACACAAACAATACCAGGGACACACGTGTACGTGCACATATATGCCGGCATATATAATACAGGTAGCGTGTGTCTGTGCATATAAATGTATGCATTTATTATCGGTTAGTTTCAGGTCACTACCGATTTAGTATTCTCATGTTCGAACACATTTCACCCGTGGCTAATTCTTGTTCTGGTGTATCATTATCTACATTGTCAAATGTGTTTTCGCTTAGGAAAGAAAGAATAGCCAGTATCTGAGCTGAGGGAGACTAGAATCTTGTATGTTTACGCGTGCAAATGTCTTTGATCGTGTATATGTAATGCAGTTATTTAAGATGCATCCTTATAAATATTCATAAAGTAATCGAAAATTCTAAAGTGAAATGAATATCCGATGAGAAATGATCAAGAGTTGCAACTAAATATTGAGTACTGAAATCTCGTGGCTCCTTTTCATCTCCTGGTCAAGATATATCTTCTATATTTATTTCGATAATCTTTTAACGTCGTTCACTTTCTTATCTTTGAATAATTAACGCTTCATTTAGTATATCAATATCCAGCAGTATTCTCTCCAAGTGCTCAAGTTCACTCTAGCTCAAAATCTGGCAAACGTACACATTCACGTACACGCATACATATTCACCTACACACATACATATACACACGCACACATATGCACGCACAATCTCTCTCTCTCTCTTTCACACACACACACACACACGCACACACACACACACGCACACACTTGTATATGTGCGTGCACTATCACACCATCACCCCTATATATATATATATATATATATATA
>NC_068990.1:18832794-18838409 GCF_001194135.2 Octopus bimaculoides
TCCCTCTGTCTCACTGTATCTATCTCTCTATCTTATGCATACATACCTATATAATACATACGCACGCACACACATACGCACACATATTTATTTATAATTGGCTTTTCAAGTATTTGGATTGTGAATGTTTGCATATCTGTATGTGTGTGTGTGTGTGTGTGTGTGTGTGTGTGTGTGCTTGTGTGTGTGTGTATTTCTCTCCTTGTCTGCCTCTTTGCATATTTGTGTCAGATTATACAATAAACTTCTATTCATAAGGTACATTTCCGCTTCCTATTGACAAATCATTCTATTCATTTCAATAGTTATTTATGCATTGGTGGCCAGTTGTTGTTTTTGATTTCAACCCATCACATAGCCGAATAATTAATTGGCAGCTAGACAATAATGGAATCCTATAAATCGTTGTGGCTTTAATTACTCATACGTTCCATTGTAGTCAGTGCTTTTACGACCTAGCAAACAGGCAGAAGAGCTTTGTTAGTCTTAGCATTACATGAAAAACCAATCTTAAAGATGCATTAATCATTAATGGGTTTGTGTTCATCCAGTCGATTTGATATATTTACACATATAAACACACATTCTAATTCATGGACACCCGTATATTTCCATGTTTGTATATCATGCCAATGGAGGATACTGGACGTGTTATTTTGACCTGCTAGTTATAATCGCTGAACATTCACTGACTTAAACCAGAAATCGTACATTGAATAATATATTTCGCATCATCATCAGGTTGTTTTGCTTTTAGCTATTGGAATGTTATGCTACGATATAATGATATCTGTTTTTAATTGAAGTGCGTACATATTGTGATTCGAATGCCTTGTGTAATTAACAGCATATCACTGCAGAAGTTTGACTTAAAATACAAGTATTCGGATAAAATAACACAAGACATAGAGTCCGACAGATTAATACTTCTTTTAGTTAGCTGTCCCAAATGAGTCCATTACTTATCGATACGGAAATCGTGAAGAACAAACTTGAGCTCAGTACAAACACAACCTAGAAAGCAATAATCCGTAATATATAATTTGATCAGGTTTTCTAACTCTACTTAAACATTGTCTCAGATTTTTCGTAAATAAATTGTGAGTGGTTATGACTGAAATACTTAGGATTATATTTTGTTTAATCTCTTTCTAGCTGAAGCTAAACATCAATACATAATAAATGACCGATGTTGTTGTGTATGATTCTAGGTCACCTCCGTTCAAGTGGAGCTATATGGTATAACATTTGTTACGGGACCATACCGTTCTAACCCATCTATTTAGATTCACTTAATCTTAAACTACATTAGCAAATTTATCCTTCTTATAAATGCTATACAGTGTAAAATAAGAGCAACCTGTGTACGGTTGGGAAACGATATGCATATACACTGCTCAAGATCAAATTGTATTTGTATACATATAAGCTGCAGGAAAAATTTCCATATGAGAGTAAATGTAATTGTTGGTAAACGTCTGAGACACACCAGCGTTGTTTTGTCTAAGAATGCTAAGAATGGTTAACCAGTGCATCGTGCTGTGTCGAAGAACAAAGAATTTGAAATTTCCCTGTTTTATTGTGCCTTGCTGTAAATGGGTGTTGAACAAAATTTTCCTTCGTGAGTCAAGAGTAGACATCGGAAACTATTACAACGTTAAAAATTATACCTCTAATTATTACAACGTCAACTGCGGTGATCAAGGAAAATGTATCAAGGATTAGGTAACATTACTCTCTGGCAAACGATCAAGGGAAGCTAGAGTTTTTGATGTCTTAAACGCCGCAAGCAGATGTATTTCTCTTTACTGCCACTGTAGTTAGTAACTTGCGTTATTTTTACAACGTAATATTTATAAAATAGCATTAATTTGAAAATCTATTATGTTAGTTTTCACCCAATATACTATAGAAATTCACCACTTTTAAAACAGCAGTGGTTTAAAATATTCGAAATGATGTAATTCATACATTTACTACATAAATACACTGTCAAAACTAAGTTATAGTGAAGCCAATTAATGATATTTATCGGCGCCACTCAACTCAACGTTTCTTAGAAATATTTCCATGCAATAAGTTAGTTAATGCAGCGCCCAAGCAATGATAGCTGGCTCGGAACTATCATGGATAACCAGATTTCTAAATAGACAAGTATATAAAAACCACCGTTATTAAACAAATACTGAAACAAAAGCCGTTTTGTTTCGGTGCCAAGGCAAATGAAACCAATAATAAAGATACGTTGGGATTAATATATGATGAATTTTCAAACTTGGTATTGATTTCTAGTTTAAAATATTCGGATAATGAAACAGGTATGGTTGTTTGATTAAGAAGATCACTTAACAACCACGGGGTTCCAAGTTCAGTCCCACTTTGTAGCACCTTGGGTAAATGCCTTTTACTCTAGCCCTGGCTCAACCAATCTGCTGTGAGTGACTGTGGTTCACGGAAATTTTGTGGAAGTCCGTCGTGTTTGTGTATATATTTATATATATTAATGTACGCATTTATGTGTGTGTGTGTGATTTTCGTTGTCAGTTCCACCATTCGAGGGTTGGTATCGTTTTTACGTTTCCTAATCTGCATCCTAGTATCATACTCAACAATATAAGTAATTATTAGGGTCGATTTATTCGAATAAACCCTACAAGGCAGCGACCGAGTATAATCATAGTCCAAGGGATAAAACGAGTAAAACTACAAAAGATAAAAGATAAGGGATTCCAAATACTTTAGTAAAGTATCTGTATAACATACTATTTAAGGTATCAACATGAATTCCTTTTATATCTGTTCTGGTATGAATATGATGTCTCTCTTCAATAGAAGAACTGATTGATGTATTGCATGCACATGTAACAACACTTTTCCGCCTTATTTACGTTGAAGGTGTCATTAATCAAAGAGAAGCTCACATATTTCTAAATATCTGACTTGCTAAGGTTTCAACAGGCCAATGACTCATTTTATGCCTGCATACAAGCTGTCCATAAACCCAGCTTATTAAATTCACATTTCGATTATAATTCAATTAATATCGATTTTAGTGCCCGAAATACATAATTATAAATTAAAAGACGTATCTTCCATTTTCAATTGAGGGATAAACCTTATTTGTAAATAGCTATTAACAGGTCTTGGCAAAATGCGTTAACGGAAATGGCATAAATATCTTGTATTATATCCTGATGACTTATATCTGTAATATTATCAGTCGCCATACATATATCTCATAGATTCGGCTTGCAAGCTGAAGAAGTGAGTCCTGCTGTTGCTTACATAGTAAGACTGTTTCTTTCTTAAGGGTGCAAAATATTGAGGCCATTATAATTAGAGCAAATTTCGCTTTCAAATTTACAAACACAAACGCGCAAAATGTCGTTCCCCCTATCTATCTATCTATCTATCTATCTATCTATCTATCTATCTATCTATCTATCTATCTATCTATCTATCTATCTATCTATCTATCTATGCCTATGTATATATGTATATAAATGTAAATAATATATATATATATATATATATATATATATATATATAAGCTACCTTCCATAGAGTCCTATGCGATAGTTTTCAAAATATTCAATCAGACCATTCCCATCCGGAACGTTGTCATGATGCACGCACGTACCTCCCACAGTTTCTCACGCTCTCTCTCTCTTCCTCTCACTATTTCTTAGCTATGTAGATCCAGTGAGCTGTTTCCTTGTAATATTTTATCTGTTTAGATACATTGAAATCATAGCAATGTGTATGATGTCTGAAACATACAAAACATGCAAATTAACACATGACGAGCAAAATAAAAAAATGAATATGAATATCGGTGTGAAGAATGGTGATGTATGGTTCAGAATACTAATAACTTACCTTTTCTATTGATTGTTTTATATTTTATCTAATTTTTTTCTAATTCTTTAAAATATATTCTTCAGTTATTCTCCTCATCTTTTAATCCAAAGGATTGCAATTCGAGAGGTTTTCCTTTCAATCTCTGAAAAAACAAATTTTACTCAACAACTACAAAAGGAGATGTTATATATCACATAATTCAATACATCGTTGCGGTTTATTTACAGCACTTCGCATGCTTTAAGATAAAAAGTTAAATTAGAAGAATTATAAACATCAAATAACCAAAGATTTTAAGGAATAAAATATAAACGATATCACAAACTATTCATATCGACGAGCGGCTGATGAGAGGCAGATGTATGTATGTATGTATGTATGTATGTATGTATGTATGTATGTATGTATGTATGTGTTCATGTATTTATGTGAGTTTATATGTGAATGTGTTTGTGTATTTGTGTGTATATGTGTGTGCAGTATATATGCTTCATCAGCTGTTGGGTATGCTTCTCTCTTTTGCCCCAACCTGTATAAATCAAAAATTAACTATCAAAGCACTGGTATCTAGGTTTCTGTGAAAGAAGAGTTCTGGAATAAGACAAAAATACCGCAATTGCCATCTATAATACTGATGATGTGTCTCTAAACTAACGCATGCGCAGCCTTTTAAACAGACCGCTGCATTGTTTTGAAACCCATGATATGTAACATCTCGTTTCGCAATTGTAGATGCCGAGAGACGACGAGGAAAGTAAACCAGTGTTTTGTTTTAGACTGAAAGGAAATCTTTAAACATTTCATGGAAAAAAGCAAACAAATGGACAATAATTGAAGAATAACTGACACATTAGGACAAATGAATTAAGATAAAAAAAAAACTCGTTAGGCTATTTTTAAAAACGGTATTATGGTATTGGTATCATTGTGTTGTGTGTTCCTTACATTTGAATAATAATTGTAGCAGAAATAATATTTTCAAGAATTTGTATTTAATCGAATTAAGAAATAATTCACTTGAATACCTTTAACTGTAATTGCAAACATAAAATCTAATTCGATTCAATACACAAGAAATATAAACAAAATCCAACAATTTAGTGTTTATTTTAGAACTACAAACTTGCACCAAAAAAATTTGAGCATAGAAAACTATCTGCTGGTGCTAAAAGGAAAAACAAAATCTTGCACAAGTTGCTGAAGACATTATTTAATATATTCTGCATCTTTCAAAGGAGATTAATGCCGAGGTCAGTATAAGTTAGATCTTATCTTGAAGTCTCGAAGTTATGTCCATCCATAAGTTCGTCTGTCCGTCCGCCCGTATTTCTATCTGTCCGTCCGTTTTGCTAGTACATAGCTGAAATGCCTTCTATTTCTTGGAATCAAGCGACACTGTAAATCCCTATTATCCTTTCATAATACAGCATAGCTAATTCTAAAGGAGCGAAATAGGGATGAATCGGTTTCGATGTTTCTATGTTTATTGACTTTGAAGAAATGTAAGGTATAGTTTGACTCGAGGGAAACATATGAACTCGAAAATTACTCCAGGCATCAGGTCAATGTTCTGACCATTCTGGTTATCGGCCAAATATCTATGTATGTATGTATGTATGTATGTATGTATTATGTATGTATGTATGTATGTATCTATCTATCTATCTATCTATCTATCTATCTATCTATCTATCTGTCTGTCTGTCTGTCTGTCTGTCTGTCTGTCTGTCTGTCTGCCTGCTTGCCTGTCTGTC
>NC_068990.1:18838419-18840152 GCF_001194135.2 Octopus bimaculoides
ATATATATATATATATATATATATATATATATATATAGAGAGAGAGAGAGAGAGAGAGAGAGAGAGATAACGATAGAAAGAGAGAGAGAAAGAAAGGGAGGGAGAGATAAAGAAAGAGAGATAGATAGATGGATAGAGACACACGCACACACATAAAGTGATCGAGAATGAGATCCGAGTGTGTGGGATTTTTAAAATATAGGTCAATTGACAGATCGTTCCTTAAAGATAAAGGATACGGAATAGAGAATTATTAATATTTTTGAAATATATATAACAACTCGTTACAGTCTATACAGAAAAACTGATGAACTACATACATTTTAAATAATAAATGCATTCAATATACAAAACACATTTCAGATTACAAATGCCAAGAAATTTTTCTCAGACATTCACTGAGGTGTGAATTTGTACAATTACAAGAATGATACACTAAGACAATAATTATGATGGAATTATCATTGCGTATACGCATAGAATTCATTAAGAAAGTGAATGAGGTCTATATAGCGGTAGGAATACTGCAAAATATTGGACTTCATATTACGTTCCTGCATACTAATGGATTTTGTTTCCAGCAAAACTTTGTTTCTATGTTATTTCGTTTTCCTTATTATTTTTGTAATTTGCTGGCAAAGAAAGAATTTTTCTTCTTTTAGTATCACTATTATTCGAAAGCTTATCTGTATTGTGTATTATAGTCTTGCTACAGAGAACAATTGCAACAAATATCACAAAAGAGTAGAATTGCTATATTCTTAATGTTGATAGAGTAATACTACATTTCACTCTAGTTTTAACATAAATCTCAGGTAACACATGAACGAAACTGCTTATTTTGGTGTTCATTATGTCTTGAGGATGATTTTAACGTTATTTTCTCTTCGCAGGTTTTGATGTATTCTGTGAGGAAAACTGTGCAATCTCTCTTCATTCGTACCTAAATGAATATACGGAGTGATTTAATGCTTGCTTTGAATTCACGCACGCTCATACAGACACTAACAAGCACGCACGTAAATTAGAATTGATTGGCTAGTAGATATAGGTAGCTAAATATTCGTCCCATTCTGTGTTCTTATCTGAGGTGTGACTTAGGTTGTCAACAAAGGTAGCTCTATCGTATTATAATAAAAGATCTATGAATACATGATGACAAAATTACAAACTGTAACATGTAATTTTAAAAATAAAAATGTTTTGGAATCTCACACTGTTCGATGACAACATCGATTATAGTTTCTTGCATATTGATTGAAAATCCGGTTTAAGCTAAACATACTCATAGTTACCAGACGTTCTCAGTTCTAATATACAACATAAGCTGAGTCATTATTGCATCTTCATTTCAAACATTAAATTACTTTAGATAATTTTTTCCATTGTTGAGATTGATTTCTCTTGAACATATATTGACAAAGGAAATCAGTTCCTATATTGGGTTTAGAAATCGTTAGAAATATCCAATAGATTATCTATATAAATTCTGCAGTTGAATAATATATTGAAGACATAACACCATCAGCTTCATGTTTCCATGAATTCATAAAACGGATATCCAGGGAAAGGTGTTAGCAAATTCAACATCAACAAGGCTGTTCCACCAGGACAAGCCAAACGACAATAAGATTAATAATGACATCTGCCAAATCGTGCGTTGAAAATGATCTATGAATATGTCTATGCATAGCTTCTTTCTGCTTATACACACGAGTTTATATATGCATATA
>NC_068990.1:18840163-18842531 GCF_001194135.2 Octopus bimaculoides
TATATATATATATATATATATATATATATATATATATATGTATACTTATATCCATATCTATAAATATATCTATGTATGAAACTATATGTATATGTATATGTGTGTATATATATTTATATATATATATACATACATATATATGTATATATATATACACACACATATATACATGCATACATATACATACATATATACGTAGATCTATATATGCATTTATGTACGTGTGTGTATGTATATATGCATACTATGGACATTGGATTTGCATCTATTCGCGCATTGCATTCATGCAGTGAATCCATAACTGAAGTTTATGATCAATCTGCGCATCTATGCCAGAATGGCAATGCTTCTTATTAAAGATAGCTGTTTCTTTGTTATTCACGTATCTACATTCTCAGATAGATTACATTTTCTTTTTTTTTTATAGTCAGTAGATTTGAAAAGAATTCACAAAGCATATTGGGTGCTGCATTCATCTTTAGGTATTTTTATTATGCACTAACCTCTTATTTGGAATGTTATCTGTGCACAATGCATAAGAAAGTCACACGAGATTTGAATTATACTTTCATCTTAAGATATATATTTCTATTATAAATGACTGTGCGTCCTATCATTTTTCCACACTACAATTCGATGAACTGCAGATTAATATTTTATTATCGCTCGATAATATTTGCTACCGGATCATAAATAATAAAACGACATTTCAGATGTAGTTAGTCTGTTTTTTCCCCCAAAGTGCTTGATATATTTTTTCTCACAGTCTGCTCTGTTTCTTGGTAATTCGATTCGGTCAAGTTTAATTCGATGCAATCGTTGATTGCGCAAATCACCAGATCGATAGATTCTGGATAATCAAATAAAAAGGTTAATATTTCGCATCTTGTCATAGCTGTACCGTGCTCTAATGGTCAAACTACGTAACACATCAGAAAGTGAGTTCACCAGCCGAATTGTGAATTACTAATTTGGAGTTGGAAGCACTTGTAGTTCTAATGAAGCACAGTGTTTCAGAATTGGTTCATACAGAGTTATAATCTGGAAACTCCGAAAAGAATTTAATCGACACAACATATGCTTGTACTTCACTGTTATTTTATTTTGTTAAATCTTGAAGGGACGAAAGATAAAGTTCACTTTCGCGGGATTTGAATGTAGGAAACAAAAATCCAGCATAAATACTCCAATTTAATGTGTTCACCGATCTACCATTTCTTACAGTCCATCATCGTCATATGAATGTGTCAGCGTATCCGACAGTATATATTATGCTTTATAATTACTATATATTCTTTTTTTGTTTTACTTGCTTCAGTCATTTGACTGGGGCCTTTTAGTCGAAGAAATCGACCCCTGAACTTATTCTTTGTAAGCCTGGTACATATTCTATCGTTTCTACTGCCAAACCGCTAAGTTACGGGGACGTAAACATACCAACATCAGTTGTCAAGCGATGGTGGGGGACAAACCCAGACACAAAGACACACGCTCACGCATGTTGTTACGAGAATGTGTTGTCCTTGGGAGGTAATATAGTTGATTTCATTTGGGCATATAAACTCGAATCTGAATCTATAGAGTTCCCCATAGCGTGACAACGGCATTTTCTCTCAGAAAACTATAGTTTACGCCAGTGACAATCAACACCTGGCCTATGCCAAGCCTATTTATGTGTTTTTCCATTTGACCCCTAAGTTCTTCTATACCATCAAAAGTCGAAATGAGATGAAGAGCTACCTACACAAGTTCTCCCATTGTTCTCGGTGACATGCCTCTCTTTCTCGCTATTTTGCAATTATTATGAATACTAGAATTTCGTTGAGCCAAACCAGTTGGTGAAATGAGACGACCAAGTGCGGACAGCCATGATGCACACAACTTTCCTCTACTCTTTCACTAGCTCACCTTTCTCTAACAAATGTCATTCTATTTCTTTCTCCGCTGCTGCCTAAATGACAGTCAGAATGAAAGTATCATTGTCTTCCTACCGAACTCGCTGTCATTCTATCTACCTACCTTATCTGTAGTGGCAGATCAACATAAACATAGTAACAACATACAAGAAGTTAAAAGAGTGACCTCCCCTTTCGCTTTGATCGGCATGCTTAGAATTTGGAAAACACAAACGAAATACGACCGCAATCTCCGACATTGGACTTTTCTCTATTAAGAACTGACATACTCAATTATTTTCTAACAGCTCTGTACTTTGGACTCAGTTATTTTGTATCGGCTCTGCCCGTTGTACTCAAATATATCATAACAGCTCTGTGCTGTGATTGTTGTGAGTTTTTGCCATCTTTCACAGTACACATCTGAATCGTACGGACTTGTTTGTTCTATTTACTGTTCCCTTGGTCTAACC
>NC_068990.1:18842541-18846636 GCF_001194135.2 Octopus bimaculoides
ACACACGGGCTCCTTTTAGTTTCCGTTGGCCAAATTCACTCACAAGGCTTTGGTCGATCCGAGGCTATATAGTAGACGACAGTTGCCCAAGCTGTCGAGTAGTGGGACTGAACCCGGAACCACATCGCTGGGAAGCAAGCTTCTTACCACACAACCACTCGTGCCCGTATAGCTGAGTACTTATCAGGAACAGCCGTGTATGGGCGCTTCGTCGGATGTATTACGACTAATGCTGTTGGATTTCTCTGAATTCTCTGGGTATATGATATATATAACTTTCCACCAACCAAATTATCAGATTCAGGGGAACACAAGCACAAATTCAGCAATAATATTACAATATTTCCCGAAGCTAGGAAACAATTTCGCACTTTTGCTTTGTGGTAGCCAATATTCAACTTAATACACTATTAAGGTTTAGAAGAGCCACTATACACATATAGCCTATTTCTGTACTCTTCATTACAAGATATTTGTGAAGCATAAACAGGAAATGAATATTTAAAATATATATTTTGTGTAGCTGACTCGTCAAGATAAATTTTTAAAATTATTTACAATCATCATACCTTCATTCTAAGTTCAACTCACAGTGTTGCTACTGATATTTTATTTTTCACCACAGTGAGTCGATGGAATAAAATAGCATTGATTATGGTGGCGCTGAGCTTTTTTTAAATATCATTCCTCAACACAAATCTCCTTATCCCTATGGATTCAATCGATAATAGTAATATCGAATATTCCTTTCTTTCTCCTTTGTATTTTTTAAAAATCTGTTTCAAAAAACATTTCAACTTTAAAATGAGCCGAACGTTTATCGATAAAATACTTTTTTTTATTTTCCTACAGACTGTAGCAGATGATATTTCAGACGTAAGACATTAATCTAATAATGTAACATTAAGTTTAACAATAAGCCCTTGTTGGAAGTTGGCTGCATAGGAGAACTGCAAATACTCTTAAACTTAGAACAATTCCAATTACTGTTAGCATCATCATCGTCATCATCATCATCATCATAATCATCATCAT
The DNA here is from genome assembly GCF_001194135.2 of Octopus bimaculoides. NCBI lineage: Eukaryota > Metazoa > Mollusca > Cephalopoda > Octopoda > Octopodidae > Octopus > Octopus bimaculoides. Next base: position 18,843,577 of record NC_068990.1, read on the forward strand.
CGTCGTCAACGTCATCATCGTCATCGTCGTCGTTGTTATTATAATACTGATTATTGTTGTTATTATCTTCATCATCATCATTGTCGTCGTCGTCGTCATCAGCATCAACATCATCTACATCAACACTTTTATTCTTATTTATCATCCTCCATCTGAAAAGCAAATACAAATATACAAATTTATGCAGCAAAATGAAAACGAAAAAAAAAAAAAGGCAATAGGAAAGGGAGAAGAAAATCAATTGCACAACACGATTTCGCTTTATAAATTTCCTTTTAAGAAATAAAGATCATAATTTCGAGAGCCTAGATTTGAAGACGTATATTACAGAATACGTTTGGCTCTTTATTACTCTCATAGAAGTATTTAGGTCGAAGTTCGTGTATTACAGACTATTTAGAGCTGCATTGTGTAAATTTTCGTGTTTTTTTGCCCTGTTTTTTTTTTTCAGAAACGTAAACGAAAACGAAAGCATTCAATTATTAAGTATTAGATGGAGAAATAATGGGATTCATATTTGAAATCGATCTATGTTCACTAAAATGAATATGTAAATGATTCAGACAATTTATTCACTAATATTATTTTCCTTATTATTTTTAGTAAAGGCTTTATCATAGCTATTATTATTATTATTATTATTATTATTATTATTATTATTATTATTATTATTATTATTATTATTATTATTATTATTATTATTATTCCAGAAATAGATTTCACAAACATTTCTAGTATTAACCGATTTTTTTTCTCTCAGTATTTTGAGGTCAAACCAACCTAGGTATGCGCGATTCAATGTTATTGTCTGCAATTTATACTGAAACAGACTAGAGGAGGAAAAAGATCATTCATGATTTATAATGAAGTGAAAATATGAGAAAATCAAAACAGAAGGTATCTTTTTCTTAAACTATATGCTGAAAGGAAACCGCACATTCTGTTGATTTTTTTTCCTGGTTTTTCGTATGTTAAAGAAAACTTAAATTTAATGTTATATATGACACACGGTTAAATCAAAATATCAACGTGTTTCCATTTTACGTTATTCTAACCGCAGCGTGTTTAATTCTTTCGAACTTGGGCACATGCCATCGAATTTTGAGGTAGGAAGCTAGTTAATTACATGGACCTCATTCCTTTACGGTACACTATTTTATCGACACCAAGGATGAAAAGCAAACTTAACCTCTACATGATTTGAGCTCAGAATGTAAAGCAGATTTATGGCATTTTATCGACGCACCAGTGATTATGTCAGCTCACCAGATTCTGTAGCGTGAATAATCTAGAAGGCTTCTTACATGAATATACGTAGGTTATCTTGCATGAGAAAAAAAAAACATGTCTCATTTTATTGACAACTCCTCAAAATATCTTTTCTTTTACTTGTTTCATTTATCAGAATGTGGCCTTGATGGGGGCACCGTCTTTTAGAATGTTTTTGATGAATGAATCGACTCTAATATTGTTACATATTATATCCGTTCCTTTTTGCCGAAGCGCTAATTTGTTGGCGATGTAACCTCACCAGCACCGGGGGGTGGTGGTGAATACAGACACAAAGACACACACGCACAAATACACATATTGACAAATAAGCGCGCGCACACACACACGCACACACACACACATATATATATATGTATATATATATATATATATATATACCCACATATGATGGTCTTCTTTCAGTTTCCGTCTACCAATTCATCTCTCAAAGCTTTGGTCGAACCGAGACTTATACTAAAAGACACTTGGTCAACGTGTCTCACAGTGGAATTGTATACTCTTTCATTTTCTCTTTTCCCTCTTCTGACATTCTGTCTATATGTTCACTGAGTCCTATGGAGAGTTATTCGTTGACTTAGGGATATCCACTTGTCTCGCTCACTCTAGCGCACTCAATGCATATGTGTGTTTGTGTGTGTGTGTGTGTGTGTGCAATTACATACGTGTGTATCGTACTGCATGTATTCGTATGTATACATATGCTTCCCGTAAATTGTATAATTGGCACAAACACACAGAGAGACAGGCACACACAAACGCACACACACAAATACGTACATACTCAGATATATAGCTTATAATTTACATGAAATACGTCTGTTTTATAGCCCTGCTTGATGTCTCTGGGAAAAAATCGTTTAACAGCTGTCAATATTGTCATTACTCTTTAACTATTTATCATCGATCGGTGTAATATTTTTGAGGACATACAATATATGAGAAATGAGACTGACGTAATTCACTTTTGAAATATTTTGACTGGCGTTCTTATCGATTATATTTTACCCACACTGTGTACGTGCTTATATATTTTATTAGTCAATGTCTAGTAAGGAAGTAATGGCAATAAGATATTTAATTATATGTTAATTATGGTATTGCCTTAATATGGGGACATTGGTCGGTGGGATATAACATCGAATCTTCATTAATAATATTTTAAAAATCATTTAAAAAAGCTAGAACCTATTTGATAAAACCTTCAGAGAACCAGGCGATGTGAGGAAAGAAGAGCGTTAGTACATAAGGAATGCTTTTAACCACAGTTCTACTCAATCGCATCTCACTTAAGGCTTAGAAACAATAATACACAGAATAATAATATAACCATCGTTTTATAATAAACACATTTTACGTTTGGCTTTACAAACAGAGCATTTTGTTTTCCACTTAATCACTATGGAAGCAGTTAATGCGCAGTTTAGTTTTGTTATTATCGACATACAAGTATTATCGAATTAAATAAGTTTTAATATCAATTACATCTTGAAGCGTTGACGTTGCACATTTTCACTGTTTAACAGGAAATCAAGGAACACAGTTTTCAATTTAAAATACAATTTAAATCGAGTTAAGCATATTTGAATTATCATTTAGTTATCATTTAATTGAAATTAATTTCAGGATTTCATTAAAATTTACAGCAATTAATCAAAGCATAGCTTATTGATTATGATAAAACAAGATCGTTATGGATTTTAATTCACTTAAGCCCACAGCAGTTATCCTATATATATATATATATAAATATATATATATATATATATA
>NC_068990.1:18846959-18850418 GCF_001194135.2 Octopus bimaculoides
TATATATATATATATATATATATATGTATACATGGGTACCCATACACGTAAATACTCATGACAAATTGCTGCAACATAGTCACAAACGTCATCGCTCTGAATCGTTGTCAAGATTATACGAATCTGATTAAACTACCCAGCAAGAGAAAATATGCTACATCAAGGCAAGGCGGAGCTACACGACCAGCGACTTTTACTTGTATGTGAATATACATCGTTCTGATGTCTTGTCCTATATATGAACGGGAAAGTTCAATGGTGTAAATTAATCTTCTTTAATTGCGTCTTCTATCATATCATAACTCTGAATTTATGTGTTTAGTAAGTTTATTATGGATGTAATGCAAATCACTTTATTTCGCAATTTGAAATTCTTTTAGTTTAACCCGAGTTGCATTTATCTTTCGATAATTAATAAGTACCACGAAAATTAAATACGGAAGAAAATCAAATCGCTTACACCGTGCCCAAAAATGTTTGGTCCTTTGCTAATGGTAAATTTACAAACTTTTTTTTACACGCTGGAATGTGACCAAAACTTCTTAGGGAAATATTATAATAAGATGAAATAGATTTCTATCATGTTACTGTCATCTTCTCGAGATGTATATTTCTTTTCGCAATATCTCTCTGATCTAATACTTCTAAGCCAAACTGTATCGAAACCGCGATGAAGCAGCTTTGCATTTTTTCACACGTATAAGTTCTTGCTCTGAGAATATGTATGTACGTATGTGTATATGTAAGTAAACACTATTTAAGCAAGAGTTTCAGGTAATACTGAGTAAGTGCTATGGATAGACTATAGTTAAGCTCCAGGTTCGGTGATTATGCGAATAAGGGCGTCAACGTAGGTCATATATCAGCATGTGAATATCAGGATTTACTTTTCGTAATGAGATAAGAAACCAAGGCTGTGCATAATATAGAACATTTATAAATAGAAGGTCTTACAGCTATTCATAAATGTTCTATATTATACACAGCCTTGGATTTTTATCTCATTACGAAAAGTAAATCCTTAATATATATATATATATATATATATATATATATATATATATATATATAAACATGTGCGTATGTGTGTATATGTACATATATTCATACAAACACCCACTGCACACACAAATACATTTCAAATATGGCTCCTGAAGTTTAGGTATGAAATACCTAAAATAGACTTTTCGTAAAAGTCTAGTTTCATTGCTCGTGAGAGATCATCGAATTGTAGGAAATTGAAATATAGAACATTATGGAAGTGAGATAAATATAAGTAACGTCAATTCTTGTAAGAGTGGCTTCAGTGCATTGTTGAACAAATTCTTACAAGCTTTTGTTGTCTATGTCCATTAATTCCGGCCTTTAGCACGACGATACAAATATTCAGAAATATTCAGAAACCATTCGATGAATTATGTCTGTCATACTATATCAAAGGAAAAAGTTTTAGTTAAAACTTATATTATAATTAACCCACAGTTTGTTTCTATGTAAGAACTTTTCCCTTTATACAATATGTATTATGATGGTATGTTCATAGCAATCTCTACAGGGAATTTGCAACAAGACATTGGTTGCTCTTCCATAGAAATATTAGTTTAATCCTTGCTTCGAACGAAGGATGCAATTCCCCATACAGAATTGGTTTTGATCTCAAGAGATCATTTCGCCATAAAACTGTCAAGCAGAATATATTGCAAACTATGAACATAAATATATGTCAGGAACTTTGATTTTATGTCTTCGTTTTCCATATATAGATTGAGCGGCTCCAATCTCTATTTTAGACTAAGAACGATAATTCTGATTTTCATTTAAATAAATATGAAATATGATTGTACATTTTTGGTTTTTCCAAACTGCTTTTTAGAATAGTTTTCTTCGTCTGTGGATAAAGATATTCGTTATAAATGAAGAGACCGAGATACGGTATGAAGATATTCATTCGATAAATATATACGTGGCTGTGTATTACGAAGGTCGCTTACTAACTATTGGATTCCAGATTCGATTCTAATGTGTGGCTTATTGAGCCAGCATCTCACTTGATCCATAGAATACGTGAGGAATTTCGTTGAACATAACTGTTTGCGTGCGTGTAAGTGGACGTCTTTAGTGGAGGAGATTAAAAAATAAACAGTATTTTCGAACGACGTATTCTGTATAGTTGTTTTGTTCCGAATCAACTTACTAACATTCTCATGTTACATTTTCAATTGATATACGTTGAACAATACGTGTTGACTTGTTGGAAACCTGTAAATAAAGGCATCATGATTCAGAAATTGTCATACATTCGCAGAGATGTAAATATACTCACACAATATGTATGTGCATGTATGTGTGTGTGTGATTAAATAGCTTACAATTACATGAACGCTTTAATGCGGAAGGAATTTTTTGCCAAGATTCTTTCTGAAACATTTCAGCATTGAAGTAATTGCAACTGTTTTAAATATATATTTATATGAGAATTCAAATTCTCTTGCGTACATCGAGTTTTATTATCGAGATTCTGATGCAACCCGCAGTCTACATAAACAGTCTGTCTGTCTGTCTGTCTGTCCATTCGTCCGTCCGTCCGTCCGCCCGCCCTCCCACCTGTCCGTCCGACTGTATGTCTGTCTGTCTGTCTAACTATCTGTTTCTCTGTCTCTCTTTCTCTCTCTCTGTCTTTCTCTCTCTCTCTCTCTCTCTCTCTCCCTATCTATCTATCTATCTATCTATCTATCTATCTATCTATCTATCTATATGTATACGTTCTCAACATAAATTTATAAATTTCAAAAGAATAGAAAACCTCCATAAATAAAAAAAAAAGGAAACAACCTGCCAACAAGAGTCTATGTTCTCTTGAATTTATTGAGATCATTTGAAACGTGTAGCATAGGTGAAGACTTGTACGCTTTAATAAATATATACTCGCTTCAGAAAAAAAAAAAAAGACTTTTATTTTCTGGAATCACAACACGTTTAGCTGTAATTTTGAATTTATTGAGATCATTTTAAAAGATGTAGCATAGGTGAAGACTTGTACGCTTTATTAAGTATATACTCACTTCACAAAAAAAAAAAAAAAAAAAAAAAAAAAAAAAAGAAACAAAAAAAAGACCGCTTTTATTTTCCGAAACCACAACACTGTTAGCTGTAATTCAGCAAGTTATGAAATGATTATCAAAGTTATTGATTTCCAATATTTTTCTTCAGCCAAGTCTGGCATGCTTGTTTCAGTGTTTGCTTCTGAATCTTGACTGTAGGTTTTTTTTGACGCACATATACACACGTATGCGTACAGACTTACTTAGAAACGTACATGCATACATACAAATGCACATACATACATACATACACACATACATACACACGTATATAACATACATACATATGTATATCATTAAAACCTATAATATGTATATATATATATATATATATATATACATATATATATAATATGTA
>NC_068990.1:18850616-18856822 GCF_001194135.2 Octopus bimaculoides
ATATATATATATATATACATTTATTTATAGATAGATAGATAGATAGATAGATAGATAGATAGACATATAGATAGACAGATAGAGAGAGAGAGAGAGAGAGAGAGAGAGAGAGCGAGAGAGAGAGAGAGAGTCATATGTGTCAATTTGTCGTACGTCTTCGTTATTTGCTTCTTATGAAACACTTTTCTGAATCCGTCGTTAAACTTTAGATATTCAGTAAATATATTTGAGATATTTGATTTTTAAAATAATAATCATATTCTTGAAACTGAAATTACTCATTAACATAATTCGTGGATGATCCAAAACCGTGATAGTTGCATAACGTCCATATTCCGAACTGGTCGTGCTCGATAATCTTGCAGGAGATTGTAACGTCTGTCGCTTCTGATGTCTGTAGAAGTATTATGTGTATTCATAATATTTAAATAGGAACGGTTTGACTCTGATGTGGTAGTTTCTGTTTCATTCAAATCATAACACCGTCAGTCGAGAACGGATCTTCGAAGTCCTTGTGTGTGTACATATATTACACAGACACATACATACACACGCACGCACGCGCACCCGCACACACATTGTCCCTCAAGCTGCAGATATCGTGTAGGCCCCTGTCCTAAATTGAATTGAATGTGTCTTTAATATAATTTCTAAATGTTTCGGTACCATCTAACCTATGATGTTATATCATTTGTTTGTTGCTTTTGGATTTAATACACTTACAGTGTGTTTTGTCAAGTAATTGGATGAGTAAACTCTCTACATTTCCTACCTGAAATCCATATTTCTATATTAATTGTTTCGTATCTGAAATTGCATCTGATGTGTTTTGAAAGCACTTAAGTGTCAAATGAGCCAAAACAACCCAGAATACGGAGTTATCTCCCTTACGTATTGTTTGTTGATTTTATACGACCTCCAGAGACTTTATCTCGTAATTATACTGTTAATCTGTGGATGATCTCGGTCAATTGAAGATTTCAGCATACAGGAGACATTACCATCAGTATATTAAATCGCACCTTTACTATTTTGCTTCTCTCAGAGTACGCGCCAAATCAGCTTTCATAAGTGGTCAGATCCAAAGATGCGGGTAGAACTGGAGACACTGTCACCTCTCGTGCTAAATATCTTGTAGTATGTGAACTATAATCGTTTAATTTTCATGGTCTCCAGTCAAAGCAATTAACTGCCATCAGAAATCGAAATCGTTTCAACAGGCTTCGTATGCTTCACGAACACTTTTTGTTTGTAAATCTGTGTTGTCTTTACATAATTCTAGATATAACATGCACATCTCTACAACATCGCACTCTAGCATGCCTTATATTATAATGAAAGACACATTGGTTAATGAGGCCCGAGATAGTCCATGATCTAAAACAATAAAAGTTTTTTTCGCTAGAGTGAATTTGGTGATATTGGACCAGAGTTCATAAAAGAATTAAACAAAAACCACAGCTACAAGGCAACAATAAATCGTTTATCCTTGAGCAAAATGTAAAGATACAATTTTATATTCATTAATTTCTCTTAGAAATCAGAAAAAAAGAATTCCAAGCCAAATTTGAATAGAATATACTAAAGACATAGCGTTACTTTTGTTTCAGACTACATATAACTTATTACCGCTTATATCCTAATAAAAGCATCCCATTAAATGTATCCATCCGACATAAAAAGAAACATTGTCTTTACCTGATGTTTGTAGAACCACATTTGTTATTTTTTTTAAAAATTAAACATTCACATTCCTTGTGTTTTATTTTTAAAGCTATACAAACAGTCCAAGAATAAAAGCAACGTTTACAGATTTATTTTTGTCAAGTCATAAAGAGCGATAAATACATGTAATAGATGCATGTACCAATGTAGGCATGTATATATATATATATATATATATATATATATATATATATATATATGTATGTATGTATGTATGTATGCATCTATCTTACATATATTTCTGTCTATCGATCCGATCTATATATGCAGACACACACAGACTTACACACATATATATCTCTGTACATGTGTTGTATATTTATCTATGTGTATATGTATCTACGTATGCACATATTTATAGATTTATAGATACTTATATACGGGTATATATATGTGTGTGTATTTTAATGGATGTTCGTTATAAGGTTACATTATATATAAAACTAGTTAAACGATATACTTCTGTGGAGCATTATATGTACTTATAATATGTAAATAGGAACGGTTTGACTCTGATCTGGTAGTTTCCGTTTCATTCACTTCATAACATGCAGTCGGCAAAGGAGCTCCGCAGTCCTTGTGTGTGTACATATATTACACACACATACACACACACATACACGCGCACGCGCGCACACGCTCGAACACAGACACGCACGGACACACACACATATTTATCAATGTGATTGCTCCTTTGTATGTACCTTTATTGTTGTTTCACAGAGCACTATATCGATATGTGTGTGTTTGTTTGTGTGTGTGTGTGTGTGTGTGTGCATGTGTGTGCCTGTGTGTTTGTGTATATGATTATGTGTGTATATGTGCGTGCTTGTTTTTTATATCGACTTGGCCGAACACGCACTAGTTAGGCATGTCTAAGGATACGACATTCAAATGTTTTCTGAAGAATATCCGTACCTATAATTTATATTTTAATTAAAGTGTAATAAGACAACGCTTGCTATAAAAATCCATGCCTTAGTCGAGTACACATCATTCTTGCAATAACCTTTTTATAATAGACTCGCCTATACTAAGGAATAATATGAACGATTTCTGATGGAAAAAGGACGTAAAAAATAATGAGGAAACAATAAGGGTCATATCGTGTAATCTGCCGAGGAAGTGAACAGAAAATTGAATTGATAAATGATAACTCTATTTTGTTTCCTTAAACTCTCACACTCTCTCTGTGTCTTTCTCTTGCTCTACCTCCCTCCCTCTATCTATCTATCTATCTATCTATCTATCTATCTATCTATCTATCTATCTATCTATCTATCTATCTTTCTATCTATCTATCCATCTATCTATTAATATGAGCATCTATTTTGCTGTGTATGAAATCTTGCATTACATTTTTAAATTATGTACATTATTTATATTATTTACATTTGACGAATATTTGTCCTGATCTTCTTTGTTGTTAACAAAACTTTTCGGCTGATATACCCTCCAGCTTTCATCAGATGTCTTGGGGAAATTTGCGACTTGGGTTCTCATTCCTAAGGTATTATTCAATGCTGTTGTTGTTGTTGTTGTTGTTGTTATTATTATTATTATTATTATTATTATTATTATTATTATTATCATTATTATTATTATTATTATTATTCAGGTCACTGCCTGAAATCGAGCCTAGTGGTTAAGAGTGCGGGATACTAACCCCAAGATTCCGAGTTCGATTCCTGAATAATAATAATGATGATAATAATAATAATAATAATAATAATAATAATAATAATAATAATAATAACAACAACAACATCGAAAAATATCTGAGGAATGAGAACCCAGGTTCGAACTTTCCCCACGACACCTGCTGAAAGCTGGAAGTTATATCAGCCGAAACGCTGTGTTAACAACAAACAAGATGAGGACAAATATCCGTCAAATGTAAATAATATGATAATGTATTTATCTCTAATGTTTAACGAAAAACCTTATAATTTTAGTGAGATTTTAGCTGCCATTTCTGGTATTTCTTGCAGCTACCTAGTCTCCGTAAGTGATTTGAATAATATTATATTATTGAATAATATATTATTTATAGTTTTCGATATATTCGTTCTTAAATTTATGACAGGATGTGTTACATATTTAACGTAATCAAGACAGGAATCGCTATGATAATCATTCATTTTCTATGTGCATAACTATCCATCATTTTCGTACAAGAATCAAACTGCACAAACTTCGGTGAGCGCCAGACTATTACGTTGCATTGTACTTTTAATTGAATACTAATTTGATTATAGTACGTTGTAGCCAACAAAACCGTTTTTGCCTTTATAAACAAGGATTAGTATTATGGTTGCCTCCCTTGACTCAAGGCTGCAGGAAGCCTCTGTGGGACTTCGACTCAGAACGTAAATAGCCGGAAATAATGCCAAACGCATTTTGTCCGACGTGCTCATGATTATGCCAGTTGGCCTCCTTTTCACAGCCATAAATAAATGTCTATAAAATGGAAAACAAAATCTATATAAAAAGCACAGATCATTTTCTAGTTTCTATCTTAAGAAATGACATACATAGATCAGGAAGATGATCAAATATGCCCCATATCGACTGAATTGCATCTGGTATAATAAATAATATTATTTTCGGACGAGAATAGATGCAAAGCATCGGCATTGAATCCGGCTCTTGAAGAGAGAAAACAAATTCAGGAGGATCATCACATTATAACGCGTGCCTAATTGTGACGTTTTTCGTTACAAGATATGTAAAACATCTCAAAATAGCTTAAACAGCACAATCATAAATAGATATCTATAAAACCGATAACAAACTGCAAATAAAATATAAATAACTAAAAGATACAATTCATCTTTGAGATTCTATCTTAAGAAATGACATAGATAAAGCAGGAAGCTTGTATCCAATTACACCAGAAACATTACATTCTCGTAGTAGGAAATAATGCTATGTATATTGGGTTAACAAAATGCTTTCGCACATAGAGATAAGTAGTTTAAGAATATAACTGATGACTTCTTAAAGAAGAATTAGTGTATGGGAGGTTATATTTTCCCTCAACGAAACTAGATTAATACAGTAGCAAGTGGTTACTTGTTATTTGAAATGATCTTGCATTAGATTATATATATCACATCGTGGTAAAGGTTAGGAAAACTATGCACAAATGTAGCATCATTAGCAAAAGGCTAAGAAGGAGGTGGAAATTTATGAATGAAACAATTAGATTATGTTACTGAGGTTATCATGGAAGAGACAAGACGTAAACCACAATTAGACGGTTTGCGATAAAACGAAATATTTTTCGAAGACCAAAAGATCAACGAATAATGAGTTGTATGCTAGTTTATTTGCGTATATGTTTGTGAGTGTATAGATTATTTGTTTGCATGCGTATATGTATGTGAAAAGTGATAGGTAGGTAGGTACGTAGGTACGGAGAGAGAGAGTGAGAGAGAGAGAGAGAGAGAGAGAGAGAGAGAGAGAGAGAGAGAGAGAGAGAGAGAGAGAGAGAGAGAGAGAGAGAGAGAGAGAGAGAGAGAGAGAGAGAGAAAGAGAAGGAGGGAGGTAAAGTAGAAGTTATCTTTAAAAATATCTGTTAATTACTTTATCGTATATATGGAAAATCCATATCTGCATAAATGAAGCCAGATCTTTGCCAACATCTTGAGGTCTGTATGTGGGCGCGCGCGCGTGTCTGTGTCTATGTGTGCGCATGAAGAAGGAATTTTATTAATACCAAAACAAAATGACAAAAAAAAAAACAAGAACATCAATGTATTATACTGCGAAATAAAGAAAGTGGTCAATTTGTCATTTGTTCATTTGTCAAAGCATACAAATGGAGACGATAAGAACAAACATACACCCCCCCCCACACATACATATATATATATACCTTATTATTAAAGCTGCAAAAACGTCATAAAAAAACTGCTACTCAGAGTTTCACGTTCCTGTTCGTCGGACAGTTTGGTTGAGAATTGAACAAAAAATTAATGTTATATTTATAAATATATGATTTACATTGACAGATACACATTTGAAATTGGTTTCGTTTCATTGGTCCTTTCAAATGACGGTCTTTTTTTAAGAACCGGTGATATACATAAAATTAAAATTACGACTTAAAAATTATAAGAAAAATTGAAGAAAACCTTATATCAAAATTAACTTCAGTTAGAAGGCAACAACATGTATACTCAGAGTAAATCAATTAATGGTAAAATAAATTTAATTAAAATATACATTAAACATACAAACTTTGATGCATGCATGCATACTTATATACAAACACATACAAGCAAAATATTCTCAACCAAAACTGTCCGACGAACGGGAACCCAAAACTCTGTGTAATAGCTTTTTTTCAGATGTTTTTTGTAACTTTAATAATAAAGCATATTATTGTAGTGCCATTTTTCCACCTTGTTTAACATTTCTGTGCTTACTCTGGTCCGTATATATATATATATATATATATATATATATATATATAT
>NC_068990.1:18856988-18861414 GCF_001194135.2 Octopus bimaculoides
TATATATATACAGAGAGAGAGAGAGAAAGAGAGAGAGAGAGAGAGAGAGAGAGAGAAAGAAAGAGAGAGAGAGAGAAGACCTCCCGTCGGGTGGCGGTCAACGGTCGTTAGCCATGTGTGAATTGTTTCATTGCTTCTGTGTAACTGCGTGCAAGGGTTAAGAGATGGCCAGCGAAAGACTGGGAATGTTTAAGTAAGAGTGGGTAAGTGGATATATTGGAAGTGATCCAGCACTTTTGAAAATGATATTGGAAAATATCTTTGTGTGAGTGAATGTGATACTGACAGCAAAAGATACATGCGAGAATTGACCTAATGATATACTAGGATCATGAAATATTCACACAATAGAAATTGAAATCGGTAGAAAGAAAGAACAATATTGTTCTAATGAATGCATTATGCATTTGCGTGTGTTGGCTATATGCGTCGAATAGAGAACTTTTGAAATGCAATGTCTGGTTTCATTTTTGCGTGTATGTATATATATATGTGTGCATTTTTGCTGACTTAGTACACTATCAATCAACGAGCAGTTACAAAATTATCAGTATCAGCAATAAATGTAAAGGATTCGAACAATTTTATAAGTAGTATTTTATCCAGTGAACGAAGTGCAAAGTAATATTCTTTTCAACTCTTGGCACAATGCCTAAAATTTTTGGGGAGCGGGGTAGTTGATTAGATCGGCCCCAGTACGCAGCTGGTACCTAATGTATCGACCGCGAAAGGATGAAAGTCAAAGTCGACCTCGGCGGAATTTGAACTCAGAACGTAAAGGCAGACGAAATACCACTAATAAAAGAATGCTCGTTTCTACTCTAGGCACAAGGCTCGAAATTTTGGTGGGAGGGGGGCCAGTAAATTCGATCGACCTCAGTACGTAGTTGGTACTTAATTTATCGACCCCGAAGGGATGAAAGGCAAAGTTGACTTCTGCGGAATTCGAACTCAAAACGTAAAGACAGACGAAATACCACTAAGCATTTCGCCCGCCGTGCTAACGTTTCTACCTGCTCGCTGCCTTAGAAGTGCAAAGCAATAATGTAAGGTTGCTGGCTGTAGACAGCGGCCAACGGTTCAAATATTGTGGCTGTATATGCGATCGATGAAGCCAACCGTTGTGGATGAGATATCTTGATGATGGTCAGATTTCTGTACAAAGTAGCTTGCTCTTTGATAGGCTAGTAGTCTCTAGTAAACTCTACGTTTATTCACAGACGTCTGTACAACTCACAGGTAACACAATCTCCTCCCGCATTTACTGTTTCTCGCCTCACAAATCTCGCAGTAAAGGCTTCTTGCAGCCTTTGTTCTGTAGAAACTTAGCTCTACCACATTCCTTCAATGTAAACCGTTTTTTCGTTTCCTTTCTTGTTTTAGTTTCGACAGACCTGCAGAGGTCATGGGCATTGCTCCGCCTGCTGTGACTGACACATTGAAAAATAAATCATTTCCTTTCAGGAAAATTCTGTTTAGATATAAATTGCAAAAGATAATCGCATTGTTATATCACCGCAGATAGTATTACAGAAGAATGATAATATATGCAATAATAAAAATAAAGACAGATGTTTTTCTTCTTAAACACAGGTTGCAACATATAAATCAATTAATGTTCTTCTAACTGAAAATGTATGTCCCAATGCTTTCAAGGACGAAAGATAAGATTAACTGGCATTCTTCTGTTCTGGGAATGAGATAGAAAATGGAAAGAGACTGAGAGAGAGAGAGAAAGAGACAGAAAGAGAGAGGGTGAGAAAGAGAGAGAGAGAGAGAGAGAGAGAGAGAGAGAGAGAGAAAGAGATAGAGATAGATAGATAGATAGAGAGAGAGAGAGAGAGAGAGAGAGAGAGAGAGAGAGAGAGAGAGAGAGAGAGAGAGAGAGAGAAAATAAGAGGATGACAATGAATGTCTCCCAACGACCTAATATAACTGTCGAAAGCTAGGAAACTTACAACACAAATCATTAACTAAGTAGTAGTAGTGGTAGTAGTAGTAGTAGTAGTAGTAGTAGTAGTAGTAGTAGTAGTAGTAGTAGTAGTAGTAGTAATAATAATAATAATAATAATAATAATTTAAGGCGAATAAATTCAATTTTATTCTTAGAATTACGCGTCAGAAATATTTACTGCTAATAGTACTTCTACTTCTACTCTTACTGCTTCTACTGCTACTACTACTACTACTGCTGCTGCTTCTGCTACTACTACTACTACTACTACTACTACTACTACTACTAATATTCCTGCTGTTGCTGTTGCTGCTGCTATGACGACGGACTTTATTATGTAGATTATCTGAAAATAGCATAGAAAATAGGAAACTTTCATTAGAGGTTATAAAGAATGGATAATGGTGAACTTCAAAACCAGAAATTATGTAAAGGGGGTAAAACCCCATGTAGAACATACTGATGGAGGTATTAAGTATTATATAATAGTACTCCCGTGCACATCCCCGCTAACACACTACTGCATATATATACATACACTACATGAGCATGCATATATACATACACTAACATGTGCATGTACATATACACGCATATACAGACACACACACACACGCACACACAAAGACACACACATATATGTACGTATATATTCTTTTACTTGTTTCAGTCCTTTTGACTGTGGTCATGCTGGAGCAGCGCATTTTGGTCGAAGAAATCGACCCCTGAACTTATTCTTTGTAAGTCTAGTGCTTATTCTATCGGTATCTTTTGGCGAACCGCTACGTTACGGGGACGTACACACACCAACATCGGTTGTGAAGCGATGGTGATCGGGAGGAGTGTGCGCAAACACAGACACATGGACACAGATATATACATATATATATATATATATATATATATATATACGACGAGCTTGTTTCCGTTTCCGCCTACAAAATCCACTCACAAAGCCCTACGTTATAGCAGAAGACAGTCGTCCAAGGTGACACGCAGTGGGACTGAACCCGGAACCATTTGGTTGGGAAGCAGGATTCTAACCGCACAAACACGTCTGTGCATGTAATATATATATATTCTTTTATTCTTTTATTCTACATGAGAGCAGATATAGAAATAATGATGCAAATAAACAAATAAAACCGTTTTGGCTAAATGTGCCTTTATCATAGTTTCGCCCACGCAGGGCAGTGTAGTGCTGAATAGCAATAGCAACTTGATAAAGTACGCAGAAGGTCTATGCATTCGTTGCTAGAATGATCAAAGAACTCACTCACTAATCATTACGCACTGTTTAAAAAATAACTCATAAAGCATAATAAAAATATAAATTTTTATGAAAAGGCAAGTCTTTTTCGGAGCGCTTTTGATCTTATGTCTGCTCAAGAGGTCTGACATGAGAATAAACAAATATACAACAGCAATGGCAACAACAATAAAATAACTTTATTAAATCAGTCTTTGTCATTCACCGTCCGTGCTCCATCAATTGTGCGTGAATAATTGTAATATATTAGGTTGAATATCAATTAAAATTCTCGAATCGAATCCTTCAATTAGCCTGATACCTTGTCTTATTTTTGCACACATCCTAACATAGATTGCTCACACTCATAAAGGAAAATGAAGGAATGAATCAAATAAAACAAACAGAAAGTCTTCTTGATTAGCAAATTCAATAATTCCTTCCGGCTGATTTACCAATTTATCGAATAAATATAAAAATAATTGAAACTCTGATATGGTATTTTTTTCTGTGACAACTATCGATTTCTACTTATTAAATCTTTTTCTCTTCTAAAACTGCGAAATCCTAAGAAAATTCTACTGTGTTCAATGCATTAATTTATCAATAAAATCTATAAATTATTTGTACCTTCAAGGAAGAATATGTATATAACCTAACAGGCCTTCATTAAAATCATTTATTTCAATGCTAAAAATTCTTATAAAGACCGATCAATATTTCCTCAAGAACAGGACGGTGAATTGATAAATATTGCAGAGACAAATTGAATAGTTTCTCCATTTAAACCGTTCACAAGGCAAATATTCCAAGTTTTTCTTCTGCCGTTCATTCGAATAAAATCAATGTAAAAGTATAGGGAAAGGGCGGATGTTTACTTAATATAACAACTGCCAAACAATAATAATAATTCTTTCTAATTATGGCATAAGACCAGCAGTTTGGTGGAAGGTGTGTTATTCGATACATCGACTCCAGTACTTAATAAATAGTACATATTTTTTACAACCATCTAAAGATTCTACCAACTTAACACCGGCCACAATGATTCTTTATTGAAAACAAAGTACCTAAGAACAGAATGAAATATAATAAATTATTAGAGAATTGGTTGACAACGACCATTGAGGTTGGAGAAGAAATACATACATATATGCACGAGTGTGTGCGCATGTGCGTATGCTTGTATGTATGTATGCATGTATATATATATATATATATAT
>NC_068990.1:18865661-18867358 GCF_001194135.2 Octopus bimaculoides
TATTATTTTGCTTAAAAGAGTTCCAACACTGTCTGTTTTTTAATATATATATATATATATGTGTGTGTGTGTGTGTGTGTGTGTGTGTGTGTGTGTGTGTGTGTGTGTGTGTGTATGTATATATGTGCGTCTGCGTATGCATTTATATGTGTATGTATGTGTAAATATGTGTGTGTCTGCGTATGCATTTATATTCCTTATGAAATGTAAATATACTTATCTTGGCAATCCATATTCCAATATGCGTCGAGAGCAGACATTCGCAGCAACAGATATTACTTTTATATTTTTATGTTACTAGCTTCCACATTTCTCAATAATAGCATTCGTGTATTTATTGACACTGTTTTTCTTTTTACTTTCTCTCTTTCTCCCAACTCTCGCAGCTTCCCTCTCTGCATATTTCTAGAAACAGAAATACGCAACATACACAATGGTATATATATATATATATATATATATATATATATATATATATATGAATGTATTTAAGTATATATATATATATATACACACACATGCATGGACACACACATATTCCTACACGTATGTGTCTTGTGTGCGTGGGTGTATATGTATGTGTTGAGCATGTATGCGTGTCTTTCTGTGCGTGTGTGCGTATTATCATGAGATTTGCTAGTGTATAATATACATGGATTTTCATTGAATTTGGTTTTCAGTACAAATTTATATATCGTATATTGAAAATAATTTATACACTTCATATCAGAATGAAATTAGAAATATGTCGATGCGAAACCCGCTAAATATTACCAATTTAACTATTCAGTCCTCGCATATAAATATTTACCTGCAACTCGATTTCGAGCAACGACGTCGCTTGAGTGTTCTGTTAAAAATTAGCCGAGCAGTTCTGGCTTTTCAGTCTCGTTAGGGTATTTAATCTGTATTTGACAAATGTGCGAAAGATCGGGGTTCAGATAAAGCTTATCTCCCGCGCTGACATATGCCTTCATTCTTACAAGGAATCTTTCATTGAGTGTTTTACTCATTTTAGCTAAGGCTAGCCGTACTGTATAACGTATAATAGACATGTTAATAGACACTTAGCAAATACTTGTGTGGGAAACCTTTTTACACTGAGGATGTCCCATTCAGAGAGACGATCTTACTCTCTAAAGAAATAGAAGAACAGGTCTACGCCATTGAGTGGAAGTAAAAT
Source organism: Octopus bimaculoides (assembly GCF_001194135.2). NCBI lineage: Eukaryota > Metazoa > Mollusca > Cephalopoda > Octopoda > Octopodidae > Octopus > Octopus bimaculoides. Next base: position 18,866,845 of record NC_068990.1, read on the forward strand.
TACAGTCGAGACATCAGAATGTCAGCATAACCTCTCGAATGAGTCAACGCTTATCCATCAACCGTGTGACGTCCATTATATCCGTTTACACAAACATAGACACACACGCACACGCGTACTCCAACATCACATCTGTAAACTACGTTGTTATCCAAGACAAAAGCAAAGGCTGATACAGCTTTGCACCGGTGACATCACAATTCATTTCCGCAGATGAGTAAGCTGGAGTCACCTGAAATGAAGCGTCTTGCTCAAGAACACAACACACAGCCCAGTTCATGAATTGAAAACACTACCTCATGATAATTAGCTCGACGTTCTAACCACTGAGCCATGCGCATTCACTATGTGTATGTATCAATATATACATATATATGTACATATATATATATATATATATATATATATATATGTGTGTGTGGGTGTGTGGGTGTGTGTGTGTGTAGTGTGTGTATGTATGTATGTATGTATATATGGATGTATGTATGCATGCATGCATCTACCTATATATATA
>NC_068990.1:18867675-18871474 GCF_001194135.2 Octopus bimaculoides
ATATATATATATATACATATGGGAGAATGTACGAAAAAAAGAACAGACGAGGACAGGTGGTGTAAACAACAAAAGGATGTATTAGTATGACGCTCGGGAATAAGGAAAGTCTTTAACGTTTCGAGCTACGCTCTTCAACAGAAAGAATACGGAGACAAGGAGAAAAACACGGAGAAAAAAAATTGAATAGTGTCCAGTCAGCGGTCTCTTGGATAACAACGTAGTTTACAGATGTGATGTTGGAGTACGCTTGTGCGTGTGTGTTTGTGTTTGTGTAAACGGATATAATGGACGTCGCACGGTTGATGGATAAGCGTTGACTCATTCGAGAGGTTATATATATATATATATATATATATACCATGCATGTATATTTACATACATACATACACACACATGTTCTAGGTACATAAACTCCTGCACTCACTCTGTATTTGTTTCATTCTTGCTCATCCCAATAACCTTTTGATTATAATATCATTCAGTTCACATCAGGTATGAAATAAAAGCCAGGCGGTGTTATTCATTACTTTGTATTACACTGAGTCTGTCTCTCTTGTAACGATGCATCTTAATACAGTATGTGAGCATAACCTCATACTACTACTACTACTACTACTACTACTACTACTACTACTACTACTACTGCTGCTGATACCGCTACTGCTGCTGCTGCCACTACTACTGCTACTAATAATAATACATTATAATAATAATAATGATAATGATAATAATAATAATAATAATAATAATAATAATAATAATAATAATAATAATAATAATAATAATAATAAACCTTATTCATGGACCTTTTGAGCAGGATGGGCTACTCGACCTGAAGAAAAAATTCTAGCTCGGCCCCACCTGCGAGATAATGCGCTGTTTATCTTGATATAAGATCACCATGTCGCGCACATATGGTTGTGATGCATGTTCCTGGTGTACCATTATCAGACGAGTAATCATGATGGGTATAAAGGGCTTCGTATATTTTACCCAGTGTCACTTTGATGGCATGTACTGCTCTCTCACTCAATAATGATAATAATAATAATAATAATAATAATAATAAATGCTCTTAGGCAGTGGTTCTCATTACTTCTTATCTGAACTGATTTGAAGCGGTATCATGTACATTATTTTGTCTTGGTATTAAAGATGGGCTGCAAAAAATATTCTGCTCAATACCGCAGATTTGCTTGTTAGTTGTTTGACCTTAGATCAATTGGGCATGTCCCTTAGTGGTTGACGATATGTGCATCTCTGATCAAGAGCAGAAGCAGTGGGGGCGCTTCATAGCATAAATGAAAATAATGACGGAAAATTAATTATGGTTTTATTCAACATATTCACCCACTCAGATTCACACAGTCATTGCAACAACACTTCAATTTTTCTAAGCCTTGTAAAAGAACTTAGAAGTTTGGACCTCCAACCAGGCCTTTCACGACACCCTTACAGCCAGGAAGTCTTCAGCACCCCCACACATATTCCTTTTTCGAAGCCTGTTCTTGTACATAGTTACTATGAATATTCCCTTACTGTATACAATGCATTAAATGACAAAAGCTGACTATTTACGACACTTACAATATTAATATTAAATCTATTTTCGAAAACTCACTTCTTATATGATTACACACAATAAATCAGTTTACTCTCGCTTGGCACACTTCCTTGTTTTCTCATATTAGTTTTACTTTTCTTCACATGATATATAACCACCTGCATTAATCGTACATGCGTTTGTACTCTGCTTCCTCTCGGGTTACTATTGCTCGTAAAATTTCTTTTGCAACAAGCAGATGTTCTCAGTAGTAAGTTGAATGTAGATATTAAAGCGGTATTTGACCTTTGCATGCGTTTTGAATAGCAAAAAGAGAGCAACTTGAACAAGCTAATAGCAAAATACCTAGCACTCCTATTTTTATAGTGTCTGATAAAAGTCAAGTTAATACCAAACCTCGTTAATGTTTATTTATCTAGAAATGACAACATAGCATACCCAAATCGATGCTATCTACACATATATAGCCGCATATAAAGTTCATTGTTGTTTTGACATGTCATTGAAGAAAGAAATCTACAAGGAGAAAAGCATTTTACATATTATATAAAAAAATGTAAAGCAATGAGTTATAGGCAATCAATAGGCACCTATATAATACAGAAAATAATGCAGTGACACAACGCCCTGGTTCGAGGTTTTCAAATAGAAATTGTCTTGACTGTAAAGTAAACAGCTTCATTTCAGATTAGTGAGAAAATACTGTTCGATGTTGATTGATGCATATTTATCTACTGAAGATAGTTGATTCTGAAATGATTTTGGTTGTTATTTCACAGGAAATATACTACCGTTAAATTGATCATTTAAAAATTTAAAAAAAAATAGTTAGATATTATCTAAGGGATTTCAAATAATTTATTTACATCTGTCTCCAAAATTTGCTATGATAATACAGACGCGCGCAAATATATATGTGTGCTGCGCTCCCCTTCCGTAGTATGTGTATGTGTATATGTAAGACTGAAATTATATATACATATATACAAACACACACACACACACATATATATATACATACACCCATACGTATAAAATACACACATACAAGCATGCGCGTGCGCACACACACGCATATATGTCATTGTAAATGGTCTACTACTGCATACTTTCCAAAGAAATGGTAAGTTTTGCTGAACGGATTCAAGTGCTTAACATGAAATTATCCGCTCGACATACATAATGTTTTATTTCACTAGGAATCAGTTTAGGGCATGTGCATTGACCATTACTTGGTTACTGCGTTCATCTTTTATAGGTTCCTGCGTTACCCTCTATAACAAAACGTTTTATCTTAGCGTTGATTCCTATTTCGCTGATGCTGCTGTACCGCAGTTAATCAACATTGAATGATGCCATAAGATGCAGTGTGTAAATGACTGTGTCACACAATCCCACAAATTATTATTGACCAAACATGTGCGTTCACGGAATCACAATCTGATTGGCAGCATTTCGATTCCATTTTCGACGACAGCTTACACCTTAATCTGCAGCTATTAGTTGGATCTGTAATCCCACTGGTTTAGGTGCAAGTTCCCTCTCTTCAGTATAACATGGTCCCAATTTCAGTGTCAATGGTGGCAAAATTTAATTGTTTGGTATTCATGTATAAGGGGCCGACTTTTTTAGTAGCTTACAACTTTGATCACTGAAATCGCACTACAATGCCGAGGGGAGGTCCCTTAAAATTACATGTAATATGAATTTTTGTTTTATCTTTCATTTTTAATAATATATGCAGCCGACATTGCTTGAATAGCTCATCATTATTATAGAAATAGTTTTACCTGCCTTTTTCGATTGTGTTAGTAATGCAATTCATATAGACAGGACAGCCTTGTCAGTAAAGGGATGTATCTCAGCCGTTCATTGCTTGTTACTAACATCTTAGCTTCTTTAATCTTTCAATTACAACTTCATAGTTATCACTCAGTTGTGTGTAGAGAATGCACTCCGCAGCATGATGACTATAAATGAGGATAGAAATCATCCGTCAGTTGGCCGAGATGTGTGGAAAGATTGGGCTCTCTAAACTGATGGATTTAAGTTTGTTTTAGTGTTAGAAACTTTGACATTGTTCGTGCCAGCATTCTGACTTATGTAATTGTATACTGCATGCAAATATGTACATCTGTGTGTATGCGTGTGTCTGCCTGCGCGCACACACGAACGCGTGACTGTGCACGCGTGTAGGCGAATGTATATATATATATATATATATATATATAT
>NC_068990.1:18872071-18882226 GCF_001194135.2 Octopus bimaculoides
TGTGTGTGTGTGTGTGTGTGTATAGAAGAAAAACTCTTCGCCCTCGTGACCGAAGAAACAATGTGCATCAACGGTATGTACATTATTCCATATACTGTATCACACTCACACACGCGCGCGCACACACACACAAGTATACATGCAGATATACATATCAATGTATATATCTGAGTGTTTCTCTACATGTGTGTGCGCGCGCGCAAGTGTTAGCATGTGTGTATGTGTGAGCGTGTGTGTATATCTGTGACCGTATGTATGCGATTCCTGTGTTATAGTTTTCTAATATTCTGTTCTCCATTCTCTCAAATACTCTCACATATTATTTACTCTCATCTTATTATTTACTACATTTATAAAACCAGAACTTGTTTACTGATGTGAACATATACTTAATGAAATTAAGCATAAATATCCCAGTGAAACACTAAAGCCGGGGAAAAATATGGCTCCGAAATAATATAAGCTGTAATAGCTATAATAAATCTATTTCCAGTTGCCTTTATTTATACATACATACATACATACATACATGCACACACATATATGTATATTTTTATAAACGCACTTACATTTGTGTATATATATGCTTTTATATGTATATATGTACGTACATAAGTATACATATATATGTATATAAATATAGATACAGTTATATATGTAGATATCTATACAGACACACAGACACACACATATATATAGGTATGTACTACGTATGTACGTACCTACCTATGCATGCACGTATGTATGTATGTATGCATGTATACACGCATGCGTGGATGTTTGTAATGATCAACAAAACAACTGGCTCTTAGATGTTATCGTCTGAGAGTTATTGCTTTGGATATGATAAACATGCACTTAATAACATCTCTCTCTTTCTCTCTCTCCCCCCCTCTCTCTCTCTCTCTCTCGCACTCTCTTTAAATATACATGCATATATAGCAGACATACATACCTATATACACGCATGCACGCACGCACGCACGCACACACGCATATATATATATATATATATATATATATATATATATATATATATATATATATATATATATATATATTTACATATTGAAGGAAATAACGTCTCCCTCCTGTGGATATGAACACTAGTATATTAAATACTCATAAATATACATAAAACACACACACATTCAAATAGAGATATACACCTGCACATTATATATATATATATATATATACGTGTGTGTGTGTGTGTGTGTGTGTGTGCGTTTGCATGTATGTATGTATGTTTCTATGCGAGTATGTATATATTTGACATGCCAATTCAGAATCTTATTTTAAATAACCTAGAATCTAATTTTTTTAAAGTCTATACTATAATCTCTCTCGTAAATCGTCATGAAACCTGGTTAAATGCAATTGTTCAAGTGTTATAGTCTTTCTCCAAAAACATCTTCATTTGTTTTTTCATCTTTTTCGTGTACAGGATGGCTTTTTCTACCGTGTGTTTTTGCAAATACTTTAAAAGAAAAAGTCGAAACTAAAAAAAAAGAAAAGAAAAGTTTGTTAGCATATGCACACATATGCAAATAATCACATATAGCAAGGAGTGTATATTTTAAAAACGGGGAAAAATGATTAATAATCGATTGCAAGTCGAAATATGAGAAATGACGATCCGCACAAGAGCGAACTATATCAGTGTAAAAATATTAAACAGAATAGATTTAGAAACTTCGATTCTATGTAGTTTTATTTTTTTTTTTTGAAAATGTGGTTTCTTGATAAAAATACACACATCAATAAGTAAACAATAATCGTGTGCAAGGTGAAGGAGAATTTGTCTTCAATGAGAATGCTTATATTCCTTCCTTCCTTCTTGGCTCTGAAAACATCGCTTGATGGTTAGCATGTGGAAGAGGCAAGTGAAGCAAATATCGATCTGTTTCCGACAATCTCATACAACAATATGGAAACCGGCTGCTTTCGTGTGTTATCAAAGTGAAGCTTCCTCTGCTCACCATATAAGAACATTTACACGCATAAACTTTTAATATTGAATACTGATGGAAGTTGGCAGAAATTTGGAAAACAGCAAGAAGAAGCGAGTCACTTGCAGATTGATTCTTTCACTAAACGGTGAGTCAAACACGAAGAAGGAATTAAAAAAAAATGAAACTAAAAAGGAAAACAACACCATATTCATTGAGATTCTATGCTCGAAGATGTACATGTTTCAGTCTAAAATGGCGAATAAAATTGTTTTCTTCTGTATAACTTACTTGTTAGTATAAGAAATATATAATTACTTATCAACTGTATAATCATTTCTCTCCAGATATTGGTGCGCTCTACTTAGAAGGGTGTGCTTCATATTTCAGACTCGAAACAAAGTTGATTAAATATGCACTTATTCCATTTTGCATTTTAAGAGAAAATATTTCGTGATTCGTTTTCATTATTCATCTCACCAGTTAAAAGAAAAGCAAAAAGAGAGGAAAAAGAGAAAAAGAAACACGAAACAACAACAACATAAACAAACAACAACAACTAATAATAATAACATGGCAAGGATGATCCATTGGGAGCTCTGTGGAAATCTCGGCCTACAAAGTGCCAGGATGTAGTATGAGAAAACCCCAGAAGGTTTCACAGAATGAGAATTGCCAAATCCTGTGGGATGCAATGATCCAATTCGATCACCCAACCAAACATCGGAAACCGGACTTAGTTTGGTGAATAAAAAAGCAAGTGCATGCATAGTAATCGACATAGCATGCCCCGGTGACAACAGGATGAATGTTAAAGAAGAAGAAACATTTAAACAACCATGATGGTTTGAAGTGGGCAATAACGTAGGCTGTGATCAATGAAGAGATTAGACGTGGTACCAAACGTAATTGGTTCACTTGGAAGTATCGGCACTCAACTACCAACGTGGTTTAAAAATACTGGTGCAAGGGTGAAGGTAGAGCAATAAAAAAAAATCAACATTGCTTGGAACTGCAAGAATTCTTCGCAGGGTACTTGGAGCATCTCTAGTAAACAAGTGTCACCTTAGTCTGCTGGCTATGGACAGCTGATACTTTCCATTATACCCAGCAAAATGAGCTGTGCGTTTTCATCACATAATGCTAATAACAACAACATTAATAAAAAGAACAACAGCAAACACAATAATAATAATAATAATAATAATAATAATGATGATGATAATAATAATAATAATAATAATAATAATAATAATAATAATAGGATCTCTAGGAACGATAAAAAAAGGTACTGAAACCTATTTGAAAATGATACCTACCATCCCTACAAGAAGTCCAAAAAATCGTGTTAACTGGAACGACCCATGTACTGAGAAGAACATTATCGCTGAGAAAACAACATCCATTCATGAATTTATTTATTTTTTTTTTTATATACATATTTTACTTGTGAATTTGCATGTGTAAACTGGGAATGCATACAATGAGCTTCTCTGCCCCAGGTGTACGGAAAACAGTCACGAGAAATGGAAGAAAATTTCAAGAAAGAATAAAAGAAAACATAATAATAATAATAAACATAATAATAAAAAGCATAATAATAAAAAGGTGTTACAGTGGTGATTAATTAGTTTTATAATCAGATGCAGTTTTCTTTGCAACATTGAAAACCTGACATTCATTTTCAAAGTAGTGTGATTTAATTGTGATCCTACTTCATATTGTGTGGACGCCTCCAGGCGATAAGTAGGCTAGTCCAATACATATAAATCGCTAGAGCAAGCGCGGGAAAAGGAGAACTGAATGTATGCCTGTTGAATTGTGGAAGACTTTGTGTAGCTTGCCCATTTGTGGGTGAAGCAACGAATATTGGAAATATGTAGTCGCAGAATGGAAGCTATGCTGCGGTGACTGGCAGAAACCTGTCAGCTGAGCTGTTGCACACAAAAGAGTTCGGAGTTGGAAATAAAGACTTCAAGAAATACAACGGACTATTGAAGAAAGAACGCGGTAGCCTGAGGCTAACGCCACACAAAAAAAAAAAAAAACACGACAGAGAAGGCAGAGCAAAAGACAATAACATACCGTACGTTAAATATAGCAACAAAGAAAATAGAAATTGCTAATGTCGACGAGATAGAGGAGTGTTGGAAGTATATCATAGACGTGATAACGTTTTTTAATGGAGGAAGAAAATACGGCACAGTGAAGGTACGAAGCGAAAAAATACTCCACCGTAGCCTTAAAATAATCGAAATGGGCACTCCTACCGACGTACTGCGGAAAGCGCGCGGCCCGAGTTCGAATCGGAAGCGTGTCACTTTAAATTGAGGAAGACTGGCTGGTAGCTACAATTTTATTCAATACGGAGGAAAACACGGAAATTTTTAAAATGTCAAAGACAACGGAGGTCAGCTTGTGGGGGTATGTCTGTATATAAAAAAAAAAGCTTAGAGATAGAAAAACATGTAACAAAGATAAAATGAATTATAAGAGTGAGAATGACAAACGAAAATGCCATAGGAGTACTGCTGGACGATGGAAAAGCGACAAACTTGAAAGATTTGGAGAGAGGATTGAGCTATTATTAAAGTGCAATACTTGTGATAGACTTTTCGGAATTGGATTATTTTGAGGAAGACTGAACAAAGTAAATATAATTGCAATAAATCATGATAAATACTGAACTGTTAGAACAGCAAAATGGAACTTTCCCCTTTGGTGGGTAGGAAGCCATTTTGAGCTTTTCAATGACGTGTATTCGCTTGACAGGACGCACCAACTAGCTATAATCATCCTCAATTTCTGTGGCTTTTTATTCATGTTAGACCTGTTTATTATTTCAGACGCAACATTGGCATACTCAGAAGTTGAGTGTTGTTATATACAATTTATTCATCCTTTTCTACTCTATGTTCTGAGGTCGAATATCATTAAACAATACTTGAAATAAGCTACAGTCGTGTAGGGAGATTGATTTGTTTTGATTCCTTCTTCAGAGTACTTGTTCAGTGTATTACACCCACCACTTACAAGCTATAAAAACGAAATTCATTGATATTAGATTTATATACTCTCATTAGTGATATGTGCTATATATATATGACATTTAGCAAATAATTCATTAAAGATTTTCTGTATTAGAAACATAAATGTTAAAATTCAAATCATATTCTTTAATAAGTCCCACTGAGATATATGAAGACGACTCTAATATAAAATATATATTGTAATTACATGATATTAATGTTAGTTTGCTATTATTATCACTTGACTGCACAGTTTCGATTAAAATTGTCATTGAAATCATAGCACATACTAACAGACTACATGAATTCAAAATAAATTACTTCATACTGAGATCAATGCGTTATTCGATCGGAATGGTAACATGATTCCGTTACATTAAAAAAATAAATTGTTTTTACGCATCTGCATATGCGATGGCGGTTACAAACTTTCGTAAATGTATCTAAACGTGTGTGTGTGTGTGTGTGTGTGTGTCTGTGTGTGTGTGTGTGTGAAGGTGCGTGGATTAGTGTTTACGGTTTTCAGCTCATGATCGTATCGTAGTCGGTTCGATTGTTTTAAGCAAGGCATTTGATTTCACCTTAAACCAGTCCATTCAACTACCCAAAATGAGTTGCACTTCTTTTCTACTCAAGGCACAAGACCCAAAATTTTTTGAGGAGGGAGCCAGTCGATTAGATTCACCCCAGTACGAAACTTATACCTAATTTATTGACTTCGAAAGGATGAAAGGCAAAGTCTACCTCGGCGGAATTTGAACTCAGAACTTAAAAAGAGACGAAATACTGCTAAGCACTTCTTATTCAAATCTCCCGCGTTGTCACATTTTGTGTCATGCTGAATCTCCCTAAGAACTACACTCAATGTACGCATGATTGAGTAGTGCTCAGTTACATGTACCTTATCGTCACGCGCAAGCTTTTCCGTTTATCGGATTCACTGGAACACTCATCCTCATTACTGACGGAATACTTGTTATATGTGTACACACGCACACACACATGTCTGCGTGTGTGTGAGTGTCTGTGTGTGTATGTGTGTCAGTGTATATATATATATGTATATAATTTATACACATAATCTATATGCTCTAGAGTGGAGTCGCAATGGCCCAGTGGTTAGGACAGTGGACTCGGGATCGTAGGATCGCGGTTTCGATTCCCAGTCCGGGTGTGTGAGTGTTTATTGAGTGAAAACACCTGAAGCTCCGGCAGGGGATGATGGCGCACCCTGCTGTACTCTTACACCAGCACTTTCTCTCAATCTTTTCTTCCTGTTTCTCTTGTACCTGTATTTCAAAGGGCCGGCCGTGTCACACTCTGTGTCACGCTGAACCTCGCCGTGTACTGCGTTAAGGGTGCACGTGTCTGTGGAGTGCATTCATTGTTGTTTTATATTACATTGAACCCTTTGTTATTGAACCTAGCCATCTTCGTCGTTCTACATGTTGATGTGCGTAGCTTCTATTGAATCACATAATTCTACGTCTATCTATCTATCTATGTATATCTGTGCACGCGCTTATTAAAGTAACTAAGCATAATTTTCTGTCCCTACATAATATATATATGTGTGTATATATATTTATATATATATATGTATGTGTGTGTGTATATATATATATATATATACACACAGACACACACACAATTGCTCATGTATTATGTATACCAATCTATATACTTATTAATCATTTTTGTATATACATTGAGTTTTACATAAATATTATTAAATATTTATCTTATGTGCGCACGCATACATAAGATAGTCACTATGTTTATGAGTATATGTAAGAAATATAAATGATGAATATTTTAAATCACATGTATATATACGGTAATGTATGTATGAATTTAAGTATAGTCAGTCATTCATAGACATACTTGTATATGTAGTAAGTATATATATATATATATATATATATATATATATATATATATATATATATGTATATATGTGTGTGTGTGTGTGTGGAAGAGAACAAGTTGTCTATATGTGTGTGTTTATATATATATATATGAGATATACATGTGGAAGAGGCCGAGGTATGTATACATATATTTATATGTATGTATATGTATATATGTACGTATATGTGTGCGTGTGTGTGCGGGCGTATATATACATACATATGTGTATATATATTCCTGAATGAGTGTGTGTATATATATATATATATATGTGTGTGTGTTTGTGTATTCGTAATTGGTCGCATAAATTAATATTTGTATAAATATATGTTCACATTGTCTTCATAACCGGAAATGTGAAGCTTAGTGAATATCATGCATGGTGAGTTGTAGCATTTCAAAATGAAGCAGATGTATTAGAATAATTATATTACGTTTCTCTGTTTGTTTATTGTTAAAGCTAAGAATAAAACTAAATTAAATATTCAGTCTGATCATTAATGTCAAATATTTTAATATGGTATTTGATTTATTGTAGTTCGTGGCAAAAACTTAGTCAACAAACGAGCAAAAAAAGAAACGGGTTAAGCAATAAATCATGAAGTTCTCTTGAATTCATAATTGATAAAGTCAAATATCTGACATTATGTATTTTGTTTTATTTTCAGGTAGGTAAATTTCAATAATTTATCGAAAATTTTGGAGTATTAATTTCAAGAAATGAAAATGAGTCTCAGAGGTTGGTCTTCATCTTTTGTATTCTAAATACATTTTTTGTAGGTTTTTCAGCGTAAATATATGAATATCTCTTCCATTTATCTCTCTGTAAATATATATAAATATATGTATGTATGTATACATTCTACACACACACGTATATATGCATGTATATACCTGTATATGTACATTTATATATATATATATATATATATATATATATAAACAATATATGAGTATATGCATATATATGTACATGTATGTATATACGTTCATCCACATGTACATATAGATACATAACTGGGTACATGACGTGGCAAAAGAACAAGGACAAAAATGGTAAACAAGGTGCAACAAACAAGCAGGCCACATAGAAACATCCATATACATGTGCATATAGGTATAGCTAAATGTAGATATACTTGTGCGTGTGTGTATGTGTGTGTGTGTGTGTGTGTGTGTGTGTGTGAATTTCGAAACTTCGGCAGACGTAAAATATTGGATTTCTTTAAAGTCTAAAACACGAAGTAAAATAAGGTGGTAATATCTTCGAGAATTCACACAGAACTGTATCAATTTTAGACTTGAAGTTCCATTAAGGATTTAGATGAAGATTCTTGAACGGAGTATGCATAAACAACACATTGACAAAAGTATTTTTTTGGAAGTAATTGAAACACTTATTCAATCAAAACTGGAGGTTTACACCGAGAGAAAAAAAGAATTGGAGCATAAAATGCTCAATACACTAATACAGATGGGATTTAGATATACATATCCTAAATAATACAAACCTCTGTCAATACATTAAAGAAATGATTTTTAACTATGGCCGAATTTTAGGGTTTTAGATGTGGCAAAAATCATTTTATTTGGTTTGTTTTAAATACAATCGTATTCAAATTTAATGAATTTTTACAAAAAATAAATAAATAAATAAATAAATAAAATTACAGTTGTATTTGCATTCGGATAACTAATTACTAATATTTCTGAAGTATCAAAACTCAATTCTAATAGAATTTCATTCTCGTGTAATTCTATTTTTTTTTTTGATAAAATTCACAGTCAATGAATAATCTGCGATTGATTGTTTTAGTTCTTCACCAATTCATGGATACGTGACGGAATGGTTGAAAGGGAATAACACAAGTCATTTTTAATTCAATTTCTTCCTTGTTTCTTTGGATCCGTTTGCAACAGCATTGAAAAATCAAATTTTAAAGACTCATATGGAAGCAATGCATGCATCGCCTCTCTTCTGATAAATTTGGATAACAAAATGCACGTTAGTGGAGCAAATTTTGTGATTGATTTCTTATCAAACATATTTCTTGTTTCATGATTAGATTTTGACTCCAGAAATGTATCTTAAGAATCAACACTAAACTTTGTACCTGAACATTTAAATGCACTGGCCTCTAATCCAACTACGCAGCATTCAGTGCAGTAAATATGGACTGCATTTTTTATAAAGTGCATTCTAATTATTGCAAGTATGACAACTAGAAAATTCTAGAAGTGCCATTCTTCACAACTTGCAAAACCAATTACTGAGGAATTCTTTAATTTTGCTACATTCTTTTATAATTTCTTCTCAAATTTTCGTTTTTCGTAATGAAACCCTTCAAGGAATCAATAGATTTAATGAGTTATCATTCCATCTGGCGTCTGATGGTTTCATCAATTCAGCTGCTCAAAAACTTTAATCAAAGTAGGCATCCTGCATTATATCGTTATACTGCTCAGTAAGAAATTATCACGTAACCAGGATTTTGTAAAAGGAGAGGATTTTGGACACATCCGTTATCTAAAATCACATATTGAGTTATGTTTTCTCTTGAAATGTATCATGTATTTACGTAGAGATGATGCAAGTGAAAGCGTGCATCCATGGCAATATATAATTACGTCGAGATCATGAGCTAAGAGCTTTTCCCTTCATAAAATTCGCAATTGGGTTGTTTGATCTCTGACCTTCTTTGTTGAAGGCAGAATTATTTGTGACATCTCATGGAACATAAAAAGCCTTTCGCTTTTGAAACTCGCCTTTTCACACAAACTGAAATGCAGTTCTTGCTTCTGACATAGCTGGCGAGCTATTAGTTCAGCGTAGTCTTTATCACACAAACCATTTCCTGATTCCATGGGAGATGAAAATAAAATACCGGACAATATAAAAAAAGGGATTGCCATAGGTAGAATACCTTAGGGTAGAAAAATGCTTGATCAGTGCTGGTCTCCTCGTGAGCAGCAGGATACACTTTGTGTTCAGATAAAATATTAAATTCTCACATTGCAGCAATATTAAATGTTTTGGTACGAGAAAATTTCATGACTCAACACAATATATTTATTAAATAGAAGGTACAATAAAATGTACGTTTCTTTTTTTTTCTATTTTAAAAATAAGAAAATTATCGAAATTAAATTATTGAAATGGAAATGATATACATAATCTTAAGATGAGCATCCATAAATGCACAATATGCATATATTGATGAATACATGAATGCATAAAGATGTTTGTATGTGCGTGTATATAT
>NC_068990.1:18882236-18887220 GCF_001194135.2 Octopus bimaculoides
ATATATATATATATAATATGTTTGTATGTATGTGAGTAAATATATGCACCTGCTTTAAATGTAGTGAAGCAGATATATATTATAATGTTTATATGTACGCACGTGCGCTTTTGTGGGTGTATGCTTGTGTATGTATAAATCCGTGATAATGTATGCAAATTAGGTATATTTTATATATTTTTGTGTGAGGTCGATGTTTCACATATGTAAATATCCATTAAGTAATAGATAGATATGTTATCAAAATTTGATCTGCATATTACCTATGCATAGGTGTATCTGTTTCATTGACTTTATGTGTGTGTGTGTGTGTGTGTGTGTAAGGAGGATGGAGAGAGAGGGAAAAAGAAAGTGAGAGAGAGAGAGATAAGTGAAACATTCATATATGTCTCTGTGTGTGCCCTTAGCGATATTTAAAGCTGGATACAATTTCTGATGTGACAATATAACTATCCCCCACTCTCTCCATCTATCTATCTATCTATCTATCTATCTATCTATCTATCTATTTACATACATATCTCCATACATACATATACATATATATGGTCATCCCATAAATAATATTGATTTTTCAATTGCATGAAGTAAAATTCGGAGGTGGACGGGATAAACAGCCTGCGTTAACATGCTATAAAAGCAGGTAGTAATTTTACCTTGTACTTATTCTTAATGTAGAGGCACATAGCCTAGTAGTTAGAGCAGTGGGTTCGAATCTCAAACCGAGCGATGTGTGTGTTTATGCGTGAAACATATAAGCTCCACATGGTTCCGACAGAAGGTAATGGCGAACTTCTGCTGACTTTTACGCCCCAACTTTCTCTCACTCTTTCCTCCTACATCTAGCAGCTCACCTGTGACAGATCGGCGTCCCGTCCATGTGGGGAACCTATACGCCTATGAAAACGGGAATCCGGAGCTTATTTCCCAGTCATATGTGAAGAAGGAACAAGCAACAACAACATTTATTCTCAGTGCAAGTTCTAAAGAGTGCAGTTCGATTTTAACAGTTATTTTTTTCAAAGCTATAATGGAAATAACAGAGAAGCATATTTTGCAGAATGAGTTCAATAATGCCAACAACGCAGCGAAAGTGTGAGGAATATTAATGCAGTATATTGGAATCGGACAATAAGCGTAAGCCATTATCAAGGGTAGTTCCAGAAATTCCGAGCTGGACATTAGAGCCTAGAGGACGAGCCTCGTCGTGCAAGATCTAAAGGACTCGACGAGGACGTTCTGCAAACCCTGGTGAAACAAAATCCCATAGTAACCGTTGAGGAACTAGCAGGGAAATTTAGATTTTGGTCTTTCAACCAGTCATTAAAGTCAGTACTAGAAGAGAAACCACCATCTTTGGTTTCAAGATGAAAGGTTTTCTTCTATCAAGGTAATGGTCGGCCACATACATCAATGTAATGCTCGGCTCCCACCGAAGAGGAGGAGTGGAGGAGTATTTTTCATCACGGGCAATTAAACTTTGGAAGGGAGACCTTACAAGTTTACCAGATAGATGGAACAGCATTGTAGAAAATGAAGGAGAGTATATTTTAGATTAAAAAAGAACTTTGTTGTTTATCTTAATTTAGAAAAATTAAAGTATAAAAAGAAACAATGCTTATGGGATGACTCTCTCTCTCTCTCTCTCTCTCTCTCTCTCCCTCTCTCTCTCTCTCTCTCTCTCTCTCTCTATATATATATATATATATATATACACTTGTATATTCCGCTTAAACACTGTATGCTAGTTGTCGTGTTATTGCAAACCAAATTTCAAGGCAACACATTGAAATATTTGTAATTAATCTATTGTGTAATCACATTTGTTAATAAACAATCAGTTATTTCATTTCGTTACAGTAACAGATCTCCCTAAAATAGTTTATGTAATGCAGTTATGTAAAATTCCTCCAGGAAACATAATATATAAGCATGAACACTACGCTGTTAAGTCATACAATATGTATTTATTTAGTTATGGTCAATTGTGTTCTGACGTCATTATCGAAATCAAGTTGTGGAGGTTTATACGTCAGAGTAAATAATGTCCGTTACTATATATCCCACGTGGGACCTTGTCGGAAAGGTCATAGAATTTATATTTCATTAGCATCTATTGATTACTTCTCTGCGTTATCTTGTGTACACGGTTAGGCCAGAACTCAATCAATATATAGCTAAGAAATGTTAATACGGTGTAACATAACAATTTTACGACTGAACATACAAGATTTCCCTTGTCACCAGTTCGAGTTATATTTGGCTAAAGTATTCAATTATTCGGACTCTGAAAGAATAAGCCCATAGTGTTCATGGTTACACTACACCGAATGAAATTACTCTCTCTACTGAGTTGTAAATATAAAAGGTGTAAGTGTAAATCTGACTTGTGTATTGAGTCGTATTGTGTCGGCCCTTAAGTATTCAACCGAATGCCTAACCTCGACTTAGAGCAAATGATATGAAACCTAGTCGCTCGCCAGCTTGCCAACACATAATAAATTCACCAAACATGCCCTACCAAATTCTTCAACTAATTTTCTTCTCTCCTTGTCAATTAAAATTTCTTTTCACTATATATACATCAACCGACTTCCAACTGTTATCCCTCACAAGGGAGGGGGGCAATCAGTGCTTAAACAATTCCTATATTGCTCTCTCTAACCGTACCCAACGCTGACACCCATCTCCTCCTATAAGAAATCATTCTCATTCTACGTTGCTTGATATTATCAATGAGGTGATTGTAGGTGCTAAGATTTTCCGCGTCACTGCCACCACTATTATCATCTTGAAAACATCTAGTCAAGACAAACATGTTATATCGTTGACGTCTTCTTAGAATTGCTGATGAATATTGACCCCCATTCTGTAAATTTTTAAAATACAAAAGCAAAAAAAATCTATTTTTCTGTTTTATATTTTTATCAGTAACCTAAAAAATATTTGATAATTTTTCTTTGTATATTAGAGGGGATCTTTTCGAGATATTCTCTTATCTCTGCAGATACCATGTCATCATTCTTGAATTTATTTTCTCCACATAACAGATGCATAGGTATTGTTTTATTGGCAAGTGATAGTAAAAATCCTAATTTGAAATCCACTTGCGAATACCCCTGGCACTACGTATTAAAGGGGTTTGTCATTGTGGGTGTCAAATTAAACAAAAAGCAAAAGATATACAAAATTTAAAGAGTAAATTCATAATTGTCAGGAAACTGAAGTCACTTTACTGTAAATGGGCAATAAATGCGCACCAGAATTCCATGTCTGTATCACGATGTATCCATGAAAAGTGCTACAGCATTTTGAACTTCCAAACTGTATTGCAGATTCGTCGTTTCAATCAGCTCTTAATCATCTTGAAAACAAACAATACGCTTATAATTCAGCTCCGGTGGTTAGATTCAAATCTAACCACTTTGCCGCCCCCCCCCCCGATCTAGACTGTTAACTTAAAGGACGTGATCATGATTGACACACCAAACTTTCTTAGCCTTTCTAAATTCGTCAAAATCTCTCTCTAACAGAATAGTCAACTCTCACAACGAGAGAACAACATTGTGACCACAACTGTTTTTCTTGAAATAGCATGAACATTCCCTCAAATTTCAAAGTATTGACATAGAAAATGAAAATGAATGGTACGGCTTGAATGAGTTTGTTCATATATCTGCGTGTTGATCTGGGGATAAGGAACAAAAGCAAGCGGAAGAAGAAGAAAAAGAACAACAACGGTACTACAACTTAATTTATTTTAATTTAAAGGCCATACAGACTGTATATTTTTTTTACGCTTCTGTCTCCTGTATTCTTTTTGCAGAATTTCGAATATTGGTAATTTTACAAAAATGGTAAAAATCTAGAGTGTAATTCGATTTGTAGAAGAAATTAAATTTATGGAGCAGACCCGTATTTCTAGTTTCAATGTAAGAATACATGAGTAGTGTTATACGGCTTCAGAGTATATGGGATATCATGCAAAACACTATCTTCGTTAGTTCATTGTAGTGTTTCATCATATATGCCACGTATTTTGTTTTAAATATTTAGTGAGGAGAGAACTATGAGTCCATGACATTTTGTAGTCACTCTGAGACTGAGTAGTGAAGTTATCTTCAATCGACCGAAATCTTGTTATAAAGTTAACTCAGCTAAAGCATCCATTACTCGGGTGGTGGTCCTAGAACGGATAAGAAATTAATTTTTTCCTTTAAGTAGATCAATGCTAGATATGAACGGGGGACGGCAAAGAACCACGAGAAATACCTCAAGGCATCCATTCCGATGTTCACCTAAATCCACCATATTTGATTATAGTTTTAATATCAATCCCGAATCGATGAAAGATGCAGATAAGCCTGATAGGATTTGAGATGACACGCAACAGAATCGGAGCAAATGTGTCAGGTCATTTATCAGAGCAACACGCCGCTAACAACTCTAGAATAGCACCATACAACGATCAGTAAATATCTTAAATAAACTCACAGCTATTTTTGTTCGTCCAGGCCTTTGAGACGTTCGCCTGAAGAAAATATTATACCTGAATCATTACTCTTTTAATAGAACTTTTTGTAGCAGAAACGTAGGTTTATGCGCATTTTAAAGTTCTAATAAAATATAAATTAGCTTTTAATTTTGTTTTAGCTAGACAGCTCAAGTACTTTTTACTATCATCTTATACGAGGACACACGTTTTATGTTCATGTGTTTGTGCTCTCCCTTCTAAGTTACTGATCTATTGTAATATCCTATAAAATGTCCTTAAGAAAGACCATCGGAGAATGAGAGGGGGGAAAGGAGATAAAATGTTCTCTTAAATTGTTTGCAATATTTAGTCTCTTCCTTTTACATTTTGAATTGTAGTGTCGCTACTTTCGCTTTATCTCGCTATCAATCGATAACCGATACTAGAAATAACTGTGTGTGTGTGTGTGTGTTTGTGTGTGTGTGTGTGTGTGTGTGTGTGTGTGTGTGT
>NC_068990.1:18887592-18890135 GCF_001194135.2 Octopus bimaculoides
AATTTCGTTAAATTTGTGTGTGTGTGTGTGTGTGTGTGTGTGTGCGTGTCTGCGTATTTACACACACACAAACATATATATATATATATATATATATATATATATATAATAAAAGTGTGTGTGTGCTTTTAGATATCAGTGTGTTTCTATCTATGCGTGTGTAACTCTAGGTTGGGCTCTGCCCACCGCTACTTTGACAACTGGTGTTTATTTTTTACCCCTCCCCGTAACTTAGCGGTTCGGAAATCACATCGATTTAGTAAGTACCTAACTTCAAAAATAAGAGTAGGATACATTTGGCCGACTAAAATCCATCATGGCGCCTCAGAATGTCTGCAGTCCAATGTTCGAGACGAGTAAACGATAAAATATCGAATCGTAAGTTAAATGTTATTACAAGCCATTTATTCTGTGAGAACGGTGAAAATCCTATTCAAAAAGCTTTGTCTTGCTGTGTTGGTGAATATAGTGTTTCAATTAACAAACTATTTCGATGTTATTTTCATCCAGCTTCCACACCGATATCACTTGTCTACGTATTCATATACAAAAGAAATAGGTTATCATTAGTTTTACTATATTAAAAATAACTAAATGCATAATTAGCTAGATTGTGGAGATTTTCTTTGAAACTATAGTAATAAAATCGTTCGATCGATTGGCTGGAATCTAGCTTAGTAAAAGGCAGAAAGTTCCATGCCCCAGTTGTATCTGTTTAATGTATAACAATAGACGTTTACACCATAAAAGAACAAAGGAAGTTTGTATATTAGTATATCATAGCGAAACTATATAAAATTGAAGTAAATTGGAGTTTAATTCTAAATATATTATTGACCTCATTAGAACCAACATGAATTTTATGATATGAACACAGGTTATATTTTCTTTTAATGATTGCGCGGAACAATTAACAATGATCAAAATAAAGCTTACATCAAATTATTGTCTGAATTTATTTCCAAATAGTTTTCGGAACCAATTAAATAAACGTCGAATGAGAATAGAAAACACAGACAGTGTTGATCTAATAAAATATTTTCGCTTTTAAAATAATGATGGACGTTTATATAAATTGTAAAAATTTATGGAGAATTTTGGAGTAATGATCTGGTTCTGTACAGCAGCCGGCTCATTCGTTTGAAGTACACGGGATATTAAAATAATCATATAATTCTCAAGATAATACTGTATAACAAATAAATAAACTCAGAGTCGTAGCTGGTATTGTTGGTGTTTAGCCATAAGTCAACCCTGATGATATCAAGCGTATGCTCAATGACATTTAAGCTTTAACAAACTAACAATATTTTTTTTTTTCATATATTGCATTACATTCTCGGATATGTTATTTCTGTTAACTGAATTTAAGAATACTGATAGTTTGCTGTAACAGCACCTGTTAGCGCCCTGCAGCGTATCGCTGGTTTAACCAATTTCAAACAGAAATTCTTGTTGCGGAAAACGGAACATTTTAGTTATGTATTCATGATCCCCCTCCAAAAAAAAAGTGGTTTATCTCTACTTTATGGATAGTTAAAATAAAGTTTTCCCGCCTGTCACATCTTTTATCCAATGTCAGTGTTTGATAATATTACGATCATATTCGTAAGAAATTTGATAAACATCAACATACAGCAAGCCGCCCCTCACCAAGTCAATAGAATGGGATTGACACGAAATTAAGATGAAATGAATTAAGTGAACTGATAAATCGCCACAGAATACACATAATATTCTTTTCTACTCTAGGCACAACGCACGGAATTTTTAGGGAAGGGGGCCAATCGATTAGATCGACCTCAGTACGCAACTTGTACTTAATTTACCATCCCCAAAAGTATGAAAGGCAAAGTCGACCTCGGCGGAATTTGAATTCCGAACGTAAAGACAGACGAAATACAGCTAACCATTTCACTCGGCGTGCAAATGTTTGTACAAGCTCGCCGCCTTAAAACTCAATATATGATATTATACAATGCATGCATTTGTTGTTTAGCGCCAAATGGTCCCTAAATCTACAATACCACGAAGAAAACTTTGCTCAAGTTCCAGACGTAATATATCTCGGGAATAGTGTATTTTATATATATATGTGCTTTTTTCTACTTTTCGAAAACTAGGTAGTGATTTAAGGTAACATTGAATTTCTATTTCCAACTGATTTAGGGATCACATACAAATTACACAATGTGTATGCTGAAATACCTTAATGCAGATTCAATGGAATATACCCTGCATTGCACACATTCTGGTTGTACCAAAAGAAAAACTTTATTATTAACAATGCAATACCTATGGACATGTAGATATAAATGCATACATGGTTAACAGCATAGGCCTATATTGTCTCTGGGTTTTATATTCTATATACAATACCATACACTATGATGTGGGTCCTCATTCTTTGAGGGTCCTATATTGACCCGTCCTTGTTTTTCTTGACCGTTTTTTGTATCATCTAACTGCCTTGATATTTTGCGTTCTTTTCCCATCTTTTTGTATTCCTTATATATATATACACACACATATATATATATATA
>NC_068990.1:18890268-18894409 GCF_001194135.2 Octopus bimaculoides
TAATCTTTTATTCTTTTGTGAGTTTCAGTCATTTGACTACGGCCATGCTGGAGTACCACCTTGAAAGATTCTATTCAAACAAATCGCACTCATCAATTATTTTTTAAGCGCTACATTTATTCTAACGGCTTTCTCTTGCCTAGCCGCTAAGTTACGGGGGACGTAAACGCAACGATAGGGGGGGGACAATTACACACACACACACACACACACACACATACACACACACACACACACACACATAAATGACCAAATCCATTCACAATGCTTTAGTGGTCCCGCGGCAATAGTAGAAGACACTTGCCCAAGATGCCAGCAGTGGGACTGAACACGAAACCCTGTGGTTCGAAGCAAGCTTCTTATCCTACAGCTCGGGGTAGTATTGGCATCAGAAATAGTTTTGTGGACAGAAGCAGAATATCACAATCATCATATTTTGTGTGTCATTAATCTAAATATATATTTTTCCAAAGCAAGGAATTTAAATCAACGAACAAATTTTCTTATCCACTTCAGAGTTGTACATACAGACACAACCAAAAGCGCTCTCGCACACCATTACATACTCGCCCATAAACCTATATAATAATTCGTGTGCTTGGCGCGATATTGAACCGTGTTTATAAATATCCAAATGAATTGTAATTTGTTATCTAAAGTTAAATTGTAACAATTCTGAAAGACACGGAACGAAAATTTCTAGAAATTAGGGACTAAGTTCACAAATGATTATTAATTTCTTTGCTTAAGGAGAATTGATAATTGCCATTTTAGCCGGCTTTGTGGTTGTTATGGACACCCTCAATATTATAAGCCTTTATATTTGTCAGTACAAGCGAAGTAGAGAAGGTGCGTCGCTTAGTTGTTAGGGGGTTCGGCTCGCGATCGTAAAGTCGTGAGTTCAATTTCCGGCTATGCGTTGTGTCCCTGAGCAAGACACTTTATTTCCCGTTGCTTCAGTCCAATCAACTGGCAAAAATGAGTAGTACATGTATTTCAAAGGGCCAGCCTTGTCACACTCTGTATCTCGCTGAATCTCTCCGAGAACTACGTTAAAGGTACACGTGTCTCTGGAGTGCTCAGCCACTTGCACGTTAATTTCAGGAGCAAGTTGTTCAGTTGATCGTATCAGCTGGGACCCTCGTCGCCGTAACTGACGGAGTGCTCCTAAGCGAAAAATAGACAATTGACGCAAAGGAAGTTGGTGAACAGATTTTTACAAGAAGGACAATAGCAAAAATTTTAACCAGAAATAGAATAAAAACGGCAGAAATAAATATGAACAAAAGAGAAAAACTCTCATGAACAATTGATATAATTATATTTAATTAGGGTAGGTGCTGATGTATTGAACGGCGCACACAAGCAATATGTTTCTTTTTAGATATTAGCCTCATATTGCGGAAAGAATCTCAAATATCAAGAGACAATTGTAGGCGATAATCACACAAAGGAAAAGGTAATTTTGAGAAATTAATAATTATTTACACAGTTACATATTAATTTGTATTATTACTTCCAAATAACCTGATTAAAAAATTAATATCCTTGGGCCTTTGAAGGTATCAAAATAACCTCAGTATGAGCATACATAAATAATGAAGCGATTCTGCATTGTGTATGAAGTCAATGTATGACAGAATTTTCTATCCATTTAATTCAGTTTATTAAATTATTTTTTGTCTGGTAGTAGAGTGATTTCGGGCATTAGACTTTTGAGTTTCTTATTAGTATTTCAAAATATTTGCAATGTACTATTGGATAAATCTATATAATTTTAGGAATTATTGTGTATAGAAAAAAATGTTAACCGTAAGTTTCTTATAATTTTCGAACACGAAACTTTAGTACAACACACAAGTTATTTACATCAGTGTTTACTTACAAAAAACAAAATACAAAAAAAAACAAAAAAAAAACAAACAAACAGACAGAACAAAACTATATTTGTATTCCAATACACAATCCAAATAATGAATCTATTATATCGAGACCTATATACTTCTGCATCAAATCAGAAATAAGAAAATTTATAAAACTTGTGTAGGATCTCCAAAGATCCTGACATGTATAAATAAATATTCTTAGAAAGATTTAGGATCTGTTTGCAAGTTCAAGAATTCAAATATATTGTTCCAATATATGTGCATTCTTGTAACAATTATAGGGAATTAATATTACAAATATCAGTCTATATACTGGTCATGACTTAAAAGGCACCACCTCTGCCCTACAAATTACTGTTGTTGTGCTCCCCCAGGAAATCAATATTGATGATTGAATAGACGTGATGTCAAAGTGCAATAACAGTTTCAAATTCTGAATGTATTCACGAGCGCAGATAAAGCAACACTCAAGCATTAGATGTTGTAATAACGCTAGGATCTTTATTTCAATATATACAACGACGAAATGTTATCTCCGATTTAAATGGTTCCTGTAAATGATCGATGCCGTGTTTCCTTAGAACATTTGTCAACATTAAAGTAGTTCAGAATTTCGGAAACGAAGAATCCAAGCTATCATATGAATATATCTCTCCTTAAATTATAATGTATAATCGATAAACTAAGATTGAAATTCATTATATTTCTTATAGCTGTATGAAAATGACACCCCACAACAAACGCATACGTATCTCACCATAAACATATATATATAGAGATAAGTACAAATGAATATGCGTATCCATGCTAAATATATCTAAAAATATCATTGCAGAATTGCATAAGAATCGATATAATACTGTACATGAATCTTATAGGACTGCACACTGCTGTAATTATTCTTTTATTGGTATTGATGCATTAATTAAACCCATATTATATTGCTGATTGCAGTAGAGATAATAAAAATTTGAAGAAGTAAGAAACAGCGAGAAGCAACGGAAACGATATAAAATATTTGTGATTTACAAAGATTTTTCTGCAAAGTTCTTATTTTCCAAATCTGATTCGATTTTAGTACAAATTCATACAATGATCGATTGATTATTTATATGAATAAAAAATATATATTGTAATATAATAGATACGCATGCACAAACACACACACACACACACACACATGCATATTTGCAATGTTTTATGATTGTGCAAATGGAGCTGAGGTGGAGATGTGTGTATGCATGTAAGTATATGTTTAAACAGATACATCTATTCGTATATATTTGCTCGTACACATTCATTTATCTAATATTCGCCGACACTATTGTACGTCTAGCATTCTAGAGCACTTTATGAAGGTCTCCTGCAAATCGTTGAATGTGAAGGCGACCAGGAAAACTGTCACAGCTTTCATCATCTTTTCATTTAGCTTGGAGAAGGGAGCAAGGTTGAGAATGTAGACTGTTGAGGGATACTTTTAATGTCCAACTCTGTCAAGTAATTGGTAACCAGGTTGGAATCATGGTGCCTTGTCCAGGAAGAAATTTGTTCCTATGAAACGAAATATCCTCTTGCACTATCTCAAAACCACAGAATACTCTCTGTTAGCTGACTAGAAGGAACACAGTGGATGTATATGAACCCATTGCGTATCATCATGAACGTTGCACTGAGCTTGCTTTGCCAGGCCTTTTGTGCCAGCGAACAACGGAATTATAGATTTTCATGTTTACGCGTTTAAAGTGAGTGTGTTCGTACCTTTGTGCTTTTACACACGTGGAAGCGCGTAAGTGTAACCGCGTCTGTCTGCTCCAGGAATTACAGATAGACTTGTTTATTTATCAAATCGTCCTAATGTATTGGGAGTCATTTCGTTCTACAAAAACTAAATACTTATTGGTTGAGTTTATATTTATTATTTTCTACTCTAGGCACAAGGCCCGTGATTATATATTTATTAACTGATCCGAGGAAATAACTTGTGATTTCGGCTTCCTCGTCGTCATCATGTAAATATCTATGCAGATATTTACATGTTGATATTAATACTACATGCAATACGTGCAAGCATGCATGAATGCAGGCATACTTGCATGCGTACATACATACATACATATATACATACAGAAATACACAGACACGCACACACAATCACACACACACACATATATACTTATATGTATATGTATGTATGTATGTATATATATATATATATATATATATATATATATATATATATATATATATATATATAT
>NC_068990.1:18894665-18898445 GCF_001194135.2 Octopus bimaculoides
TATATATATATATATATATATATATATATATATATATATATATATATGGTACAACAAGAAAAAATGAAGTGCATTAGGTTTGCGTTCAAGAAAAATAGAAGTAAAAGTATTTTTCACACACAAATGTAATAACAGTAAACAATTACACTTGTATGTAAAAGCAAACTTCTTTTCATGGATTCCTTGGCTGACTAGAAATTATCAGCGGAATAATATTGTTTGCCACATAATCGATATATTGGGTACATTCAGAATGTCTTGACGCCTTCCGCAAGCACCGAAGTTATGTTCCAGAATGTAGCCATAAAACCAAATTATATAAATTCATTAAATTTGCTAACTATCTTAGTAAGTTTCTGAAAGGATCAAAGAGAAACGCCAGAAGATATGGCTGCATGTCACCTAGGGAACCAAGGAATGACAAAAAGATGCAGATTAATACTCAATTTATGCTCAATGGTTATGAATAATGCGTTGATTCTTGTCAAACGTAGATATATCGAGAGACTAACTAATGTTACGCTGTTTAATACGTTTAGTATGTGAGCTGTAAGGCATTATGAAAGAAGAATACTCTGTTAGCTTTGGGGTATACTGATTACATACATGCATTAGGATCGATGGCTTTATGTATCTGTGTAAGTATCTATAAATAAATATATGTTTTTATGGGTGTGTGTACGAGGAATGAATGTATATTCAATGTTAGATACATATAGGCAAAATAATATATTTCTGGTTGTCGTGCTGCGCTTCACAATATCAATCTACGCAGCAAATATTCCGAACATCTTTTGATGCAGACACACAAATACACGTCGTTCTACATCACTATCAATGCATATTTGCATCAATATGTGTGTTCCCACTATATATCTGTGCGTGAATGTATCGGTCGATGGGTGCAAGTATGTGCATGTATATACATACACACACACACATATGTATATATATATATATATATATATATATATATGAGTGCGTATATGTATGTATGCATATGCATATATATATGTAATATATACACACATTACACACACACACACACACACACATATATATATATATATATATATATATATATATATAAATATACGAAATGAAGGTACATCGTTAGAACTGCCATCATATTGTGAAACGCAGCACCCCGACACAAAAACTCTTTGTTTTGTTTACATATATCCTACATTGAATAGATGTTTCTCTCTTATGCAGATGTAAATACAAATAACTTCTTCTACTTCTATTATCACATAAGAATCGGTGATATATGTATAACATATTTACGCGTATACCTACCAAGCATCCTACCACCTGACTACCTACCGACCTACCTGTCTACTTAGCTGACTACTTACCTCTGCATCCATCTATCTATCTATCTATCTATCTATCTATCTATCTATCTATCTATCTATCTATCTATCTATCTATCTATCTATCTCTATCTATCTATCTATCTATCTATCTCTCTCTCTATCTATCTATCTTGTTTTGATATATTTTGCAACTATCTGAAAATGAAGAAAACGCTTATATCTATGTTCGTTTCACAGACACTCACGGTTTTATGTTTGATATAATTTTTTCTTACATAAATATCATTAATTCGTTATTTTGATGTCATTTGTATTTTTCTGAAGGTTCAACATTTTTGTTTGACGGACATAAAGAAATGTCTTTCATCCAGGGCAACTCTGGCTGGGTCATCGTGAAATATTTGCTATGCCTTGCCTTCTCTTGCCTTGGCTGAGATTGACAGATAACGGCAGACAGCAGCAGAGACGAAGGTAACAACTCAATATAGACAAGAAGATATATTTTTATAACAACTGAATATATAGGATATGTATATATATATATACAGAGAGAGAAAGACAGAGAGATAGAGAAAGATACGGACAGACAGATAGATAGATAGATAGATAGTGTTTCTGTGCATTGAGAGAAGCATAAGTTGTGAAGTTTGCGTATATTCCTAGATGAGTGCAGGTGTGGAAGTGTTAATAGTATGATCAATTATGTTAGAGATAAATTGTCAAATTATACTGGAGAAAAACATGAAAAAACACTTGATTTAGAATCTTCTGGAGGTATTCGCCTTGACACTGGTTGCTAATATGAGGTTTATTAAACTTCCTCTTGGGCATTTATTTCACACCTTCATTGTAATTCAAGGAAAAACTTTAAAAAAAAAAAGTTTTTTTATGCATTACGGTGTAACTTTATCGGTGATTGAACATAATGATATAGATTTGGGGAGGGGCTATGAGGCAAATGCTTTAGAAGACCCGAGGATTAATTGTTTACCTACCTACCTTTCTATTCGCGAATCATTTTACGATAATTTTCATATTCATTTCCCAGAGCGGTCAGTGAAGTTAGTGTCAATGATGTTCCTTCATATAATAATTCAGCCGTTCTCGTCTATCAAATGTTTGGCAATACCTATTAAAGAAATTTATATAAATTGCTTTGACTTTCAAGTACTTGACATTTCAAGAAGGATACCAGTATGAAAAAAAAATAATATAGAAGTGAAATTCTCGGGATTTCATTTCAGTATATCCTAACAGAAAGGCAGCGAGGTGGCAGAATCGTTTCCATGGGAGGCAAGATACTCTGCGGTATTTCGCCCGTCTTTACGTTCTGAGTTCAAATTTCGCCGAGGTCGACTTTGCCTTTCATCCTTTCGGAGTCGATAAAATGAGTATCATTTGAATTCTTGGGTTCATCTAATTGGCTGCCGCCCCCTCCTCCAAAATTTCGGGCCTCGTGTCTAGAGTAGAAACGAATCGTTTGCTCGCCAGGCAAAATGCTCTGCAGTATTTCGCCCATCTTTAAGTTCTCAGTTCAACTTCCGCTGAGTTCGACTTTGCATTTTATCTTTTCGGGGAACATAAACTCTGATCACAGGGATCTATGTAATCGATCTACCTCCTCCCCTCGAAATTTCTGGCCTTGTCCCAAAATTTGAAACCAATATATCCTAACATTCGAGGTGCTGATGAAGACCGGCTCGTAAACGCAGCTTCAAGATTATGTCCAAATGAAAATGTAATATTCTGCATCCATTGAGGTTGTCATACGATACACAGTCTATTTGCAGATACGCTAGATATTTTAAGATAATATGATAACCAGTTAGAGATCACATGATAACCATTCCTTCGATTGGAAATACTGGATGAAAGCATTAAAAATGTATCATAAATAACTATCATAATGTTCAGGGCGGTAGTGATGATTGTATTAATTTTTTTTATAGGCCTAAGGTGTCGACGTACAGACACGATTGGCAGCTCAGTATTTAGCACCATTTTACGGTTAAGTTTAGATCAGTTAGAAACGTATTATCATTCTCGTTATTTTTTACTGCACATATCATTTACTATTTCAGACCAATTATTTTACAATTTGGTAGTCTGTTTGTTTGAGGAATTATTTAATTGGATGCGAAATGTCTGAGAAATAGAAAACACCAGATTACTAACAGTTTATAAATATATTGGAAGTTCAATGATGCTATATCCTTAAATAACTTACATCCATACACAAACACAAACACACACACACACACACACACACACACACACACACACATATGTGTGTGTGTGTGTTCATGCGTGGGTCTGTGGTAAGAAGTTTGCTTCTCAACCACTTGGTTCTGGATTCAGTTCCATTGTGTGGCACCTTTGGCGAGTGTCTATTACTGTAGCTTTGGGTGGAACAAGTCTCGGTAAGCGGAAACTATATATATATATATATATATATATATAT
>NC_068990.1:18898817-18902471 GCF_001194135.2 Octopus bimaculoides
ATATATATATATATATATATATATATATATAACCATCACTTCACAATTTTGGTCTTGTTTACGACCTCATAATATAGTGACTCGGCAAAAGAATTAATATTAGGCTTATAAAGAATGTCTTCGTCTAATATATCCTTTAAGACGATGCTCCATTATGGCCACGGTGAAATGACTGAAACATGTAACAGAATATCTATATATGTAGATTGTATGATTGAGAATCTCACGTTGCAGCTACGTGAATTCGAGCTCAATTCTTCCATTGTGATCAGTGCCACTGCATCGTGGCACCTTCGATAAGTGTCTTCAACTATAATCTCAAATCGCCCAGTGACTTGTCAGTGAATATTTGATGGACGGTAACTGTGCGGAAGCCCGTCGTATATATACATTGTGTGTATGTGTGGGTATAGGTGTGTGCCTGTGTGCATCTGTATATATTTCGGGGTTTGAATTACTTTGCGCTTATGTTTGTTCACTTAACAGCTGGACAACCGGG
Organism: Octopus bimaculoides; assembly: GCF_001194135.2. NCBI lineage: Eukaryota > Metazoa > Mollusca > Cephalopoda > Octopoda > Octopodidae > Octopus > Octopus bimaculoides. The sequence goes on from NC_068990.1 coordinate 18,899,317, forward strand.
GTTAGCTTGTTTACATCCTCCGTAACTTGGTGGTTCGGCACAGACCTGACCGCAGAATAAGTCCTCTGTTTTCAAAATTAAAGACAGGGTCAATTTGTTCGAGTAAACCTTTCAAAGCGGTGCTCCAGCATAACCGCAATCCAATGACAAAAAGAAAGAAAGGAAAAACTTATGTGCGTGTGTCTGTACATATACGTAGCATGATAAGTAGATAGATAGATAGACAGAAAGGCAGATCATATGTCCTATGTTCCTAATGATTCTCAATGTATTTTGTGGTTTTATTGTTGTCTGTATCTAGGCAGCATGCGATGATAATGTCTCGTACATATTATATCAAACACGGGTGTCAATAAGGCAATCGGGCGGAAGGTAACCAGAGGGAAACAGATTTTACGAGAGAATTCTTTTGAAGCGTTCTCCTTTAAACAGTGAATATTTTCTTGTCTTCTATTATCCGAGTTTCGTATCATAGAAACACATACACACATACACACCTGCACACGGACATAAACACATTATATACACGTATACGTATATGTATATAAAGTAGTGAGGATTTAAAAAATCTTGGCAATTAATTTTGTAGCACTTTTACGCATTTCAAGCGAACGTGTAACTACGAACAAAAGAATGCATAAATATCCTAATAAATCAACTGGTAAATAATATAGCTGTCACTGAGAAGATAAACAGTTGTATAATGACCCTCGGTATCTTGTGCATGTATTTATATACCAATGAGATAATTGCAACAATTTACGCAGAAGATCCTATTATAAAGGATCAAGAACGGGCAGTTAAAATGGAAGCTACACGCGTTTCAATAGCGTGATCAGATTTTTTAACATTGCGTAATAGTTCCTGACATTACGTAAGCATATTTTCTGTCAGAGCCATTCCAATTAATTGGGCGTCATTTAGCTTGTTGGGAGGAAGATCAAATCGAATTGTGATGAACAATACATTTGCAGAGAAAATATATATCGACTCGTTTCGAAAAACTGTATGATCTTCAAATAAGGGAAAGAGACAAACATACATATATGAACATATACTCATATATGTATGTATATATATACATATGATGCCTATATATATATATATAAATGCTTGAGAACGCAAGGCGTAGTGGTTAGGTTGATGCATTCACAAGATGGTAGTTTCAGTTCTTAGACCGAGTGTTGCACTGTGATCTTGAGCAAAACCCTTCATCTCACCTGTTCAGACAACATAGATTTTGATGGAGAGAGTGAACTAACGTGCGGCACGAACAGTTGATCACTATAAAGGAATTATCTGTGCAAGCCATTCGGCAAAAGCTAAACACACATACGTAGTAATACGGAAGTAACGGACACAATGGAGCATTGACGATATATATAATAAAGTACTCAACAGAAAACTAAGATTCAAAGGACAAAATTTGTAACCGTGAGTTCAATTCATTAATATGAGATTAAATATATATACATATATATATTTGTGTGGTACGTGTGCGGATGCGAGTGTCTAAATGTGTGTATACAGTATTAATAACTCGTCCACTCTATATACCTGAATCGATATTAGTCGTATTTATTTTCTGACGTTTATATTCCTTTCAAATTAGAACTTCAATGTACATACATCATGTGAGAATGTTACGCTGCGCTACTACATTTTGATATTCTAAATTGTAAGGAAGACGTTAAGTTGATACGGCTTGATAGAATAAATAGTTTTGACAAAACGATAAAAACGATTCTGGTAAAAGAAGTTACTCCTAGAAAACGAAATAAAAATCCCATTACATCAGACCAGAGAAAAAAACTTCCTGACTAAGATGGGCGTATATTTTACGTCTGCAACATTTCAATTTCAGATTAGTAATTCTTTCAATGTTCTGTCCTTTATTAAGGAAATGTATACATACTCACAGATGTATATTTTGGAGTATATCGAAAGATTTTAGGCGTCACTATATTCTTACACTAAATGAATTTACTAAGATACATAAGACAGTTGTACACGTCTGGCATATTTTTTTTTTTTTTACTACGGAACCTTAGCCTGATAAAGTGTGTCCGAATATACGGTGCTATTCCAACTATCATAATATAATATTATGCAATCGATTGCCGTGCATTAGCTACCACTGCAAAATTGCAGACAGCGTTGATAGGTTTTTAACTAATTCAGGTGTGCTATTTGACATGTTTCCGGCTGTTAGTTCTGTTTCATAAACTAATGAAGAGACGATCAAGTATACGAAAATTGTAGCCTGCTTTACTGTATGTCATTACACGCGCACGCGCACACACACACACAGAAACGCAAACACTCACAACACATACATACGCGTTTGTTTCTTTCAGTTTCCGTTTAACAAATCCATTCACAAGTCTTTGGCCAGCCTGAAGCTATAGTAGAAGATACTTGCTCAATGTGCCATACAGAGGGACTGAACCCGGAACTATGTAGTTGAGGAGGATGATTCTTACCACGCAATCACACCTGTACTTTATTATTATTATTATTATTATTATTATTATTGTGTTCAGCATTCGGTAGTCTAAGAGAAACTTCTACTGTATCACCTACTACACCTCAGCGTTGCTCGCGCGTGTGCAGCATTATTTGTTCTTTTCTGGTGTTGATAGGGTCTTGCATAAGATGTGAGCTGTTCCTAGCAGGGCTATCTTTGGATAGTGTGTAGTGTTGAGGATCCTGGTGTAGCTTCTACATTTTTGTTCAGATGTCTTATTATGATGCCCAATGCTCCATTATTATTATTATTATTATTTTATGTTTGACTTTTGTTTTGCATTTGTACAAGTTGGATCCAAGTCTCACCCAGAGACCTCAAGAGACAACAAGTTAGAAGTTCATGTAGGTGTTATGCCTAGGGTACCATATATTTGGATTTGTACAGTTTTGTTCAAGTGAATGTTTAAGAAACCATAAGAAAATTATGTTTGCTTTAAAATTTGAGATCACATAGACAGTATTTTACGTAGGATATGGGCAGTTCCCATGAGCACTATCTTTTGGACTTCAGCCATTTTGGGGTTTCCTGGTATCTGAGCTAGGTAGTAATCAGCCCGTTTCGCTGTCATTCCCAGGGCACCTATGACAATAGGTATTGTTTTCGTCTTCAGATTCCACATTTTGCT
>NC_068990.1:18903259-18906625 GCF_001194135.2 Octopus bimaculoides
TGAGTAAGATGCTTTCTTGCTTTCATATTTTAAGACAAGTTTTAGCATCCAGTCCTCAGAGTTTTTCATATAGGTGTCTAGGCCAATTGTGGCTACCTTCATTGATAATGCCAGCTGTAGTAGTCCTCGACCTCCCTCTTTTCTTGGCAGATAAAGACGTTCTATATCTGCCTTAGGGTGGTGCATTCTATGCATTGTCAACAGTTTTCGTATTTTATTATTATTATTATTATTATTATTATTATTATTATTATTATTATTATTATTATTATTATTATTATTATTATTATTATATCTTAGAGCTTACTTGCTCCGGTTCATTCTGTAAGAGGGGACAGAAATTTGATGGCAAAGATCTCAACCAGTCCTTCCTTTGAAGACGCGTAGCTTAGTGATTAGGTTATTCAGCCCACGATCGTAAATACTGTGGTCGATTCATACGGCAATATCTTCTTCAAGGCCGTGCTCCAGTATGGCTGATGTCTAGTAAAATAAAAATGTAAAATATAAAAATTAAAAGATAAACCTTTTCTGCGTGCGCACATACACATGTATATATACATATTCATTTTTTTTCCCACAAGGTTTAGTACCTATTTGTCGTGTACAAGGAATTATGAAATACATATCATATAATGGAAATGGCAGGATCATTGCATTCTTCCAGGTATTCAAGTCTGCTGTATGATTTGTCAATCATGCGTTATTGAAAAATCTGGAAAAAATGTAAAACATGTCTCACCAGCAATTCCGTTCGTGATTTCTTACACATAGAAACACACACATGTAATATATACGTAAACATGATTCATTTAGAGAATTAATATAAATACATGTTCTATTTCTATTCCTAATATTTCATATATAATACATGTCGCGGTACAGATTTTTCTGTGGAAATAAGAACTTTGCTTCGGATCACTGTGATTTCAGGTCTCTTTATAGGGCCTGCCATTTTCGGCAACTCTATCTTCTAATGAAAAGCGTACCATAAAAAAAGTAAAGCATACGCCGCCCCAAAAAGGTACTATTATCTTTCCTGTCTCGAAAAATAACAACCACCAACTACCTCCCATTAGATTTTTCTATATGCTGGTTCATTTACAAACAGACTCTCCAATTAGCTACATGGACTAAAACCTTAATATAATAAGATATTTCAATGTCATGATTAGTGAAACGCAAAACCAGTACAGTATCATAATATTCTATCCTTTAAAATGTATTAAATAAATTGTGTGCATTTTCCTTTTTTAAATGTTTTCATTATACACGTATCGATACATACAAATATGTATAAATGCAAACACATACAGTCACACACACAAAGATTGTATACACATAGAGAATATCAATTCGTCACACATTTCCTTGCAGCAATCTATGGACGCTTGTATTGCTACATATTCAGTCAGATACAATGATACTCGTCTCGGTGAGGCCGAAAATATATTCGAGCACGTTTGATACAATTTTCAAGTATTACTTGAGCTAATATCTGCAAACTCACTAATTTATTTCGTTATATGAGGACTCATAAGTTATTTTGAGTTCATATTAGTGAAAAATTGGTTGAATTAAATATCCAATCAGTGCAAATAATGCTACTATGGCGTTTGCAAATATGTCTATATTTATAGCTAATTGGCGAGGATTTGTTTATGATTCAACAGATTTAATTCTATTTTCTACTGTTATTTAAAAACCATTAATTATATTATATTTGGGATAGATATGAGTGTCAATATCAATCAAGGACAAAAAAGTAGAACGATGTATGGTGTGTTCTCTGTCGTGTTACGAATTACGATATCGCAATAGAGGAGATTATATTTTCATTGGATCGATAACCTACAGTGATTGATATGTAGCAAAAGAGATAAATAGTTTGGGCGATATTGATCTTACCAACACTTAACTAGCTATTTCAAGCGGAACGGAATGTATTATATTTTACGAGTTAAAGTTTGGCCGTGTGTACGTGTGTAGGTAACGCCATGCAGTCCTGAGTATGTGTCTGTCAACAAAAATGAAATATAATACACACAGAAACAGGTATACACATACACATATTTTCACAGCCTATACACTCCAATATATATAACACAATATAATATATATATATATATATATATATATATATGAGAGGGACAGAGAGAGAAATTTATATACAAAAACAGCAGCCATGCAAGAAACAGATTAGATATTCCTAAGGTAGTAAAGTAGTGGCCTCGGTCCTGAATTTTACAATATGCCCACTTTAAAATATTTTTACAGAAAACGAATGGCACAAATGCTCTGTGACCAGTTAATTTAATTACAGGCATTGTTTTGTGAACCCTATGTCATACACAAAATTCACGTTCCCATACACATATTATTTTAATTTAATTTTGATGCATTTGTTTTTATTTTTATTTTTACTAACACACGTGATGAAACCATAAACAATAGAAAATTGCCCTATCAAACCAAACTAAATCTCCCCGCCATAATTTCCTACAAACCCATTCATTAGAAACGCATGTTTTGCACTTAATATCGTTTACACATGTTTGAGCACAAGTACTTACCACATTCTCTTTCCAACATAATTATCAGTCTCAGTTCCATTGACCCAAAATAACATCTTGTCAACAGCTAAATACATCCCCACCCGGAAAAATATTTCAGTAAAACACGATCTGAAAAACGGCGAGTGACTTCGAAATGACTACCGTCGATTTCCCTGTAGTTGTTAATAAACACGTAATGAGTGTTCCTACAGTATTTTTAAATGTAATTTGATATTAAACAAGATATTCAGACATACCTATTTCTATAATACATTATAAATCAGTTTGAATCTTGCTTGCTTGCAATGATATCCAGCTAAACTGAAACATAATAGGAAAATACTATGAATTAAATTTATCCTGAATAATATGAACAGAATGTTAGTATGAACGGAATGAAACAAATTTCGTGTAAATAGGAGCAGTAGTTATTCAGATATTCGGGGTTTGAGAATATTAATACCCCCAAAACGGTACATAATGGAAAAATGCTCCGAATTTAACTTCATCCTGAACGGAAAGAAACTCTAAACTTTCGATGTTACATCTGTTGAAAGCATGCGAAATAACAAGGAAAAAAAATTCACGAAAGAAAACTCCGTTTCTGGGAAACTCAGAGTTTCCCGGTCACCGGTAGTCTGGTCTAGTATAAATATATATATATATATATATATATATATATATACACACGGTGTCCACAAATTCTGGGTACATGGGATTAACACATACTTTAAGAAAGTATTATTTCTGATTTTTAATTGTTTGTTATGATTTTATCTAATCCATGTTGAAAATGTATGCTGATTTTCAA
>NC_068990.1:18907391-18908636 GCF_001194135.2 Octopus bimaculoides
ATATATATATATATATATATATATATAATTATATATGTGTTTGAATGTATATAGACGTATGTCCATATAATTATATTAATATATATATATATATTTATACACATATCTATCTACGTATGTATTTATGTATGTGTGTATATAAATAGATATATGTGTGCGCACATATACATATACATACATTTACACGCATATGTGTGTGTGTGTGTGTGTGTGTGTGTGTGAGTGTGCATGTAGATATAAATTAGTACAGATAGCTGCCGGCCATTTTACTGGATATTAGTGTGTCTATATATATTTAAACTTGTGACTGCAGCATTGTACCCATCCTCAATGTTGGACTTACGACTACAAAAAATTAAAAAAAAAAACAACAAAAACCAAACTAAAAGCAGAAGCTTAACGGTAACTGAAAAATCAATTTTTCCTATCTCCGTAATAGCCGAGGATAGCAACTGTTTTTACATATATATGAATATCTAAATAATATGATATTTGCATTACATTCTTCACTGATCTTGTAGAAAGAAGAATTTAAACTACTTCAAAATAAAATAACAAGTATATTTTGTATGCCACCATAGTCTATAACTAACAACTGAACCAACAGAGATTAGTTTCTAATTTTACCAACTTAATATTTGTTTGATCAAACACATATCATGGCAATGCTGTGTTTCAACAACGTGGTGTACCCTGGTCGCAGTATAGTGTAACGGAGGTAGTCTTTTTTAGCTAACTTTTTCGGGATTAGGATTTTGTACTAGAAGTTAGATTGAGAAGAAATACATTGAATATGCATATTAAAATATTTTTGGTGCTTGCACATTACAATGCTTTTAAACTTCCTAGTTACTTTTAGAGCCATTTACTGTCTTTTAGTTGTAATTTCTAGTAACTCCTTTACACCAATAGATTTTAATCCTCTCTCCATTCGCAAATATGTATTACGAATTTATCATATATCAAATTATTTTCACAATTAATGTATAACTAAATTCTCCAACATGACATACTTTCAGAAGTACAATTATATTAAAATCATGCAATACGTCTGTTCGCTCCACAAATTCTAGGAACAAATATGGGTGCGTGGATAAGAAATCCGTTTTGCAACCAAGCTGTTTATGATTGAATCCGATGCTCGGTAACTTCAGCAACAAATTTCTACTAGAGACCCACAAGAACCATTACACTTTGTATGAATTTTATGAACGGAAATCGTGTGGAAGCCCGCCATATATATAT
>NC_068990.1:18908720-18913711 GCF_001194135.2 Octopus bimaculoides
TATATATATATATATATATATATATATATATATATTTGTGTGTGTGTGTCATTGCATTTGTCTCAGAGCTGTTTGAAAACAGGCGTTACACTCTTGCCGTCCCTGTAACTTGGCGGTTCGGTAATTGTGTTTGAAAGAATAAGTTTCACACATTAACATAGTTACTGAGGTCAATTTGTTTCGATTAAGCCATGCAGAGCGGCCACAGTCCAATGACTTATAGAAGATAAAAACTGGAGAATATCAACAATAGCGATGAATAAGATGATTGATAAACCATCATTTGACGAAAAAGGTATTCATGACTTGGTTGAACATACCACGATATTTTTAATGCAAATGTTTTTGGAAAGAAAAAGAGGAAAACCAAAGGAATTTCGATGCCGTTCACAACCTTAAAACTCATATTGATAAACGTTAAACGTGGGTGTTTATGATACAACCATCTCCTCTGATTTTCATTTCCTTTTCTCGTTATCGAAGGAATTTCACTTTTAAAACTACCGGATTTGAGCCTTCAGTAATAATAATAGATCAACAAGTATTATGATGTGTAGTTTTCATTTCATTTCAAAGTGATTTACTGCACTCTATCACCAAAGATATATGATATCCTATATATATCCTTTGATACATTCAAGAATGATACCTGAGGTATAATATTATAAGATAAAACATTCATATTACTAACTATACTTCAAAATATCTAATATTTATGGAATAAAGATATATATCTAGAAATTTTATAAATATATATCTGTAAATGATATATATTTAGAAAATCTAGTATGTTCAAAAATAACTGCCCTGAGATAGATAGTTTTCATGCTGAGAAAGTTTTTATTTATCCTCCAGATTTAATTATTTTTAGATAAGAAATGCATTACTAGGTAATAATCTCATGTTTTTCAAACAAGAAACGTACGTTGGTAGTAAATTATTTTTGCCTCATATTTAGACATCTTTTTTGATTTACTATTTTTTCAACATATTCATCTGCAACATTAGAAATTTGTTTATCAACCTTCAAAGAGCTATGGGATTCCTTTGTGAGGGCTGGAAGCTCCTAATGCAACAACCGATAGGCTCCGAGTTTAAAGATTATACCAAAATCTGTACATGTGATATTTAAAAGTAATACGTAGCGTCATTATTAGTTACAAAAATGTAAACACCAACCATATTTCAGATTTATGTTGATTTTCACAGTCCAGGTCATAAAAAATCCTGAAGTCAACTTGATGCAAAACACATAAGAAATCACCTCTTAAAAACGAATATAGACGTGGACTTGCACAAAGATACAAACTTCCAATATTCTGAAATAATTTTTACGTATCCTGTATTGCTTTCAAATGTAGCACAAGCTGATACATCAAAAATGCTGCTTTCGAATTCCCTCAAGTTTATCATACTATCATTCAGCCTCCTCTGTATTTCATTGTTTAGCTACTTATAACGGCGTTGTTAATGTCAAACTCTTCTACTACTTTTGGTGCTCCGGCAACGCCTCTAATGCTTACAACAGCAGGAATACAACTATAAACGCCATCATCACCGCCACCTCGGACACTACTACTACTACTACGCGTTTCAATATGAACATATTTTATGAATACATTTTAAGAAAACGTGCTGGCAGCATTGTTAGCAAGACAGTCAAAACTGCTTAGCCGTATTTTTTCCCGGCTCCTTACTGTATTTAAATTTTTCCGAGACCAGCGTTTCATTTCATCTTTTTGGAATCAATAAAATTAAATATCAGCCATGAACTGTGGTCCTTGTTAAAACTAACCCTCTTTCCTCAAACTTGTTGGCTTTAATTATGAACCGTTATTTTCATTTACTATTTTACTTGTGGCCTTGTGGGATTGAACCTGAAAGTGCGTATTTGCGAAGTGAACTTCTGAACGATACAGATAATTCTGCATCTACTAATAATTATACCCCACCCTCAGCAACTCGGTGATTAGTGTAGACCAATGACCGTTTGTCTACACTAAACACTGAGCCGCTGAGGTTTCGCTATAAAAGGTCAGGTTTCTTGTCGACGCCTCTATAGAGGTACACAAATATACAAGTATTTATATTACAGTGTATGTATATTTGTGTGGAAGAGTGTATTAAAGAACATAATATTAGAACATTTGTCCATTTTCTTCCATTTTCTTAATATTAACCATATAACAATTCCTTACGTATATTTATTATCGGAAATTCACTTACACGCGCTATCCTTTGACAACTTGCTGCAAAAGGCATTCTTTAAAAAGAAAATCGATATGTTTTATAGAATTTAATATAGTTCAATAACATAAACTAAAAATCAAAGTTCTAGATGTTAACGCATGTAGCTGGGAAGATAAACGTAGAAACTGTAAATTTAATTTACTTTTCACATGCACCAATTTTAGCGGAAGAAAAATTTTCCATGTGGTTTTGAAGAACGCGAGTTACGATAGTATTGACATGATTCTTTGGCTTTTTTTTTTTTAACCGCCTACAGAATATTGTTTGATAATGGATATGCTTTAGGGCAAATATTAATGGAAAAGTGTGATACATATTTTTTTGTGAACGCTTTTTCTACGTATTGATTCAAATATTACTTCTGCTTGATATAATCATCACACACATCATTACGTTGGTTTTTACACGTTGTGGTTGTTGCTGATTGTGTATAGTCCCAGGTTAAATCTAATAGAAGGAACCTATGGTTGAAGATACTCCAAATGTGACCATCCCATCCTTTCATATACCAATAACTATATTGTCAATTCTACCTTTACTTGTAAACGAACTAAATTGTATTTTGAAGGAGATCATTCGGATTTTATTTCTAACGTATGAAACAATCACATAGATCTTAGCAGAATGCTTCGTAATGTGATAAACATGGTTCCATGGTTACAGGATGAAATATTATACGATTTCAAATTTTATTTTGTGTACCGAGTTAATATTGTTTTCAACCGAAACAAATATATTCAGAGAAGAAAAGAAAAGACACATATATCTGCCCATCATGATATCCGTATACATGTTATCAAAAGTCCTCTGATAAATCCTTCTACCACGTACCTTCTCATATACGTACAATATTGCGCTGATGAACTCAGTCTCCAATGTATATGTAGCTGAGACCATGGTATCTTTGACATACCTTTCTTTTTTGCGCAGCTAACTATATTTCGTTTTAGAGCTCTGTAACATAAAACAATAAAGACTTATCCCTGAAGGTCAATTTCAATTAGGCATTAAATCCTCGTGGAAATTCAATACTCAGTTCCAAATAAGTGCCATGTACGTAGGAACGAAATATGTATACTGGCGTGTATCTTCATTTCCTCTACATGTGTTCTGTATGTCATAACTAGTAACACAGGAAGCTAAAGTTGTAGTCTAAGCACTGTACTAGAAGCTGACTGGATAATGATGCTTTACGTGGAGCTCTAACTCACGCAGTAGTAGTCCTGCAGCACAAAGGTTAAAAGGTCGAGTTCACAATCATGAGGTCGTGAGTTCGATTCCCGGACCAGGATGCGCGTTGTGTTCTTGTGATAAACTGTATTGGCCTTTGCCTCTCCCTTGGATAACATCGATAGTATGGAGAGAGGAGACTTGTATGGATGAGTGACTGCTAGTCTTCCATAAACAAATTTGCCCGGACTTGTGCCTCGCAGGGGAACTTCCTAGGTGCAATGCGAGGGTCATTCATGACCGAAGAGGTTCTTTATGTATGTTGATGCGTGTATGTTAATGTGTAAGTTATCCAGTATCATTGCAAAAACATGCTAGCATCAGCACAATATTCGCGATTGCTAATAGTTATTGTATAAATCAGTGTCTAGTTTCTAGAACACTTTTGAGTTTCTTCACAGTAAAATGTTTTCGCATATACGATGGAAAATTCTAACACCGCAAATAGGTTATTAGCTGCTTAGTCAGCAAGTTCCATACACGCTTATATATATATATATATGTGTGTGTGTGTGTGTGTGTGTGTGTGTGTGTGTGTGTGTGTGTGTGTGTGTATATATGTGTGTGTGTGTGTGTGAATGTTAACAGTTTCTTATTAATAATTTAACGTGGAAAGAAAAGTCATTGAAGCAAAATATATATCTTATAGAATATGCAGGAAAATCGAATTCCATATAGCGGATATGATTTCTTGAAAAGCAAATGTAAATCAATAAACAACAAAGGAACATTAATTTATTGGAGGTTACATAGGTAATCGCGTATTAGTTCATTTCATGCTAATGTATCTTTTAAAATTTAATTGCATCGTTGGCTCAAATCTTAGAAGTTCAGCCATGCTTTACTTCAGCTATATTTCATGCTTGCTCTCGTGAAAGTTATGAAGAAATACCAAATCAGATTTTTCTACAAATGTGTAAGTCGGTTCTTCTGTAATATACAACATGAGGTCCCATGCGTTACCCTGATTCAGACAACGATTGAATATCGGTTCAAAGACCTGTAGCAATAGTGTTACTACACTTACACTATACTTCCTATAAGTAAATAAGTATTTATTTATTCCTAAGCTTGTGTGTTTTCGGAGCGAGGGAAATGAAGAAATATCTGAAACTTAATTGGATTTGTGAGGGATACGTTACGCATGTATGAAACACGTGGGAAAACTGTGTGCGTTCGGTTGACTTCGCATTCCTTCGCATCTTAAAAATGACAACATAATGAGTGTGGACTGTACTTATCCGTCCATGCATGCAGCCATACAACAGTATACTCACATATATTCACTCATAAATATATATGTACATCTATAATATATATATATTAGTAATACCAATAACATAGGCAAAGGCTTATAGCCAATGCCTTGTTATAATTATGTATATAATTATTAAAATATTTGTAAAATTTACCTATAAGGTTTTATTTTCGGGCTGACCCCCGTTAAAATCATTATTTTTATCCTTTATCATTATATATATATATATATATATATATATATATATATATAT
>NC_068990.1:18913723-18926527 GCF_001194135.2 Octopus bimaculoides
TGTGTGTGTGTGTGTGTGTGTGTGTGTGTGTGTGTGTGTGTGTGTACGTGCGTGAGCGCGCGTCTGTGTATAAATTCAAGCCTTCATATATATGTCTGATTGTGTATGCTTGAGTATGTACGTATATATGGTTTAATACCTGTAATTATATAGATAAAAATAGACATTGCTGTGTCGTTAAGAATTGTTACTCTACTCTTCAATATGTGGCTTCAATTTCAGATAACCTGGTTGGGTCTTGGTTAACTCTCTTCGGCGATACACTCGGGCCATCCGATTGCTCTTGAGTGACTATCGTAGATCGCAATTATATGAATACACAGATTAACATACACACGCGCACGTAATTTATTGCTATGCCAAAATTAGATGACAAAATACGTTCTAGTCTTGAAATAAGTAGTGATGACTAATATTTTGAGACTGCCTAAAACACACCAAGTCGTTGCTCCGGCATAGCCGAAATTCAATGGTGCAAACATTTAAAAGAATATATACGATGTTATGTGTTTTATACGTATATAAGTTTAATATTAGTATATATATCCTCTGTGTAACAGCTATCATTACATTTCATTTAAAACTAATGTGGTATAGACATGTATCTGGAAATAAGTTTTGGTCATGACGTTTGATGTATTAAACTGGCTATTTGTGGTTGAAATGTTCTTAGTCTGTCAGGATATATTTGCATTCTAATTTACAAATAACATTTGTCATATGCAATCTTAATATAAGATTTACACGCAAACTATCTTTCGCATTTGTTCATCGGTTATGAACGGACTTGGAATGTTTTATTTAAAAATCCGCGATCATTTAAAAATAAGTTAGTATAATTGTACGGACAACAATCTCATCCATTATATGACTTCACTATTAATTGACGAAATTCTTTTTTCACTATTTGTGAAGGCATAGTAAATTCGTAAAATGAATTGATTGTAATTTCATTGTTGAGAAGAAATATGTCTGTGTAAACAATTAAGCCCCTTGAGGATCAGCCACTCTGTGTGTGTGTGTGTGTGTCTGTCTGTCTGTCTGTCTGTCTGTATGTGTCTGGCTTCCATTCTACATATATTTAAATATTCACCTATCTATTTACCTGCTCATCTGCGTGCTTATTTAGTTTTTTTCCTCTTATCACTCTATATGTATATATATATATGTGTATATACGTCCTCAGATCTACTCTGACTCGGAGTGGTAGCTTCTGTTAGGGTTCTAGCAATGGGTTTATTTGAATGAGAAAGGCCGCTTCCCCGTTTCTCGTTTGACATTCTTTCTACGAGAAGGCAATCATGTATAAAAGAAACACAAACAAACACAAAAGAGTACGTGAAAAGCAAATTGTGTTATTTTGTGTTATTCAATCTTATTTATCTCCTATATATATATATATATATATATATATATATATATATATCAGGCTAAGTATAAAGTAAGCAACGTTTTGAAACATGAAATTCATCACAATATATTACACACTCACACATTACAGACGCACACACCAAAACACGCACACATCCACACGTCAAAGTCATCAGGCCCTATCCACACGCGCACACTTACACACTCTCACATACTCACACGCACGCGGAACTTCGTTTTGATATCACCAGTACTTTATTATCTCCCTTTCTTCCTACTTCTCCTGTCTAACTACCTTTGTCCAACCAGTCGTCATGATTGACCACTAAATCCACAAGTATTTTTTAAAATTCTCTCTCTGTTTATTTCCTCGTGTTCCTTTCTCACCTTCCCGAGCATCAAACTAATATACCTGCTTATTGTTTGTACACCTGTCTTAGTCTTTTGTTTTTCTGTATATTTCAACTGTGCCTGCCAGTGTGCGTTTTAGTGAATCTCGAGTCTGATGGCTTTAAACTCATATACCCAAACCGAGTCAAATTCCGAGGTAATATTACTGTCCTTTGTCCCTTAGTCTCATACTATGACGCGTTAAAAAATTCAGCCCCGCCTAAGTTCTTAGTCATATGTGAGTCATATTACATAGTTTGTAAACATAAATGGTGTTCTTCGAGAAAATGTTGATATCAAGCGACATTGCAAACTCCAAAATATTTCGCTGAACTCCTTGAGAAGTTCTCTACTCATGCATTCACAGATACACATGTATTTATACCTATGTCTACACACACACACACACACACACACACACACACACACACACACACACGCATATATATATATATATATATATATATATATATATATATATATATATATATATGTATATATGCGTATATATATGTATGTATGTGTGTATGTATATATACATATATACATGTATGTGTAGTGTATGCGTATAAATACGCACTATTATGTGTGTGTGTGGGGGGGGTGTATGTGTGTGCATATATACATGTATAAATATATAAATATGTATTTATATTTCTCTATATATATTAATAAAATTCAAATACACATATCACACATTTCTCTTTCTCTCTTTCAATTAATATTTGTGAATATATACATATACATTGTTGTTGTTGGCACTCCGTCGCTTACGACATCGAGGGTTCCAGTTGATTCGATCAACAGAACAGATTGCTCGTGCAATTAACGTGCAAGTAGCTGAGCACTCCACAGACACGTGTACCATTAACGTAGTTCTCGGGGATATTCAGCCTGACACAGAGTGACAGGGCTGGCCCTTTGAATTACAGGCACAACAGAAACAGGAAGTAAGAGTGAGAGAAAGTTGTGGTGAAAGAGTACAGCAGGGTTCGCCACCATACACTGCCAAAGCCTTTTGGAGCATTAGGTGTTTTCGCTCAATAAACGCTCACAACGCCCGGTCTGGGAATCGAAACCGCGATCCTATGACCACGAGTCCGCTGCCCGAACCACTGGGCCATTGCGCCTCCAAACATACATACATACATGCAAACATACTGCATCTGTCTGTCTGTCTCTCTCTCTCTATACACACACACACACACCAACACACACACACACACACACACACACACACACACACACACACACACACACACACACACACACACACACACACACACACACACACACACCTAAAGTATAGTAAATTTCCCGATTTTGCCACATTGAATAAATAAATCAGGAATTCCTTTTTTTAGCTAGTAGATTTAACAGAAGACAAAAAGTGATTATATATTGGCAGCAATTTTATTCATGTGTACATCTGGCTACAAATAGAGATGAAAATTACCGACAATAAATTTTAATTAATAAACCTATTTATTACCATAAAGATATAGCAAATGTATATAATTTTCATTAATAATTATTATAGATAATTAATCTATGATATAGATTAATGATCAATTCTGCAATTCTCTTGCGAATGGCCAAGCATTTGCTTAACACTGCGCCTCTTATCCCTATAATGGAGGTTATAGTCAACCGCATCATTTTTAATAACTCTACGAACCAATAAAATTCTTTCGGAGTTATTTCATTTCATATTTTTGAAGCACATTTTGTAATGAAAAACTGGTTATTAAATTTTCCATTGTGCCAACACATTTAAGAGTTATTTCCTCTTCATTATCATTATCGACATCTTTAATTTCCTCTTCCATGTCAATCAGCCCCACTGGTCAGAGGCCTTGAAAGAGACATTGTTAGTTCATTCAGCTATTCAGCAGGGATTTACAAGTGAAGTTGACTCTTAAGCTTAGCAAGTTCTGTTGTGACAGTTTGAGAAGCTATCCTGTACACAGTTTAGAAACGGTATTATATCTGGGTATCATTTTCTCCAGCATCTTTGTTTCACTGACATTTTTATCTTGTCCCAGCAGACTCCCGTATGATTGATAGCATTACGGATTCTATAACGTTTCACAACTCCTTTAGTTTTAAACACTTCTTTATCGACTGCAATGATACTATGGTTAACAGATATCATCGTGTGATACCACTTCAAGTTTGATATTACTGTTTGATACTTTGGAAGAATTTCACATTTTATCATTTAGAGGTAAAAAAGATATAACTTTAATTTCAGGACAAAGACATATAATAATTTCGAATGTCTGGAAGCAATATTTCATGTTAACAATGTCTTAAATAATAAATTACCGCAGGCAAAATAGCATTTAACTGAAGAATCAAAGTGAAAATTAAGCAACCTTGAATCGTAGCTGCGGTAACACAAATATTAGGGATTTCGCTTTTAAATTTCTGATAATATTCTTTCAAACTCTTTTGAACAGTCTAATGTGTCCTCTGTGATTGACTAGAATGGTTTTCATTTAACAGCAACTAGGTAAATACCTATGTTACTACCAACAACTAATATGACTCTGTACTCAGATGAATGATGCCAAAGAACAATTTTATACCGAAATGACATGTTCTTTTTGGCAAGATTTCCCAAAGCACTAGTGTCGTCACCTCATTTATCTTGTGTTATAAAACTAAACTTTTCAAGAATATCCGCTAAAGTTTCAATAAATCTTTTTTTAGTTTTATTTCTGTAGCTATTCGTGCAGTTATATTAAGGTGATAGAAAGCTGACATTTACTTTAAATTTTCAAACACCTGAAACCCTCAAAAATCAAGAATCTGTTCTATATATTCCTTCCATTCTGTATATAAACTCATGATCTTCAGTATATTACAAGATCCACCCCCTCTCACATGCAGGGATGTGAATGTGTGTGTTTGTATGTTTATGCTTTTATATATATATATATATATATATATATATATGCTTACAGGAAATTGAATATGGTCTTTTTCATACATCTAGATGTACATTGAAAATCATGCACAATTCGACCATAAAATACTTATCTAGATGCCCAGTATGAAGGCATCAATTTGGTTTATAAAGGGCTCTTGTATTTAGATACTCAGTGTGGCCCCGAAATCCAACCAGTACGATCTGAAGCTGAATTTCATGGCCACCATATCAGACCTTAGTTGATGGAGAGAATATACTGAAGGCGACGTCCTGCAGTGGACAGAAAATATGTAAACCAATGCAAACTAGATACCCATAATGAACATTATTAATTCCTGGAAATGAGAGACCTTATAAACATGTTCATACTTGTTTTACTAGGGTGTCAAGAAAGTTCTTGTGGAATTTTTAAAATTTTGGTTTTAAATGATGTATTTTCAAATTAATTGTCGTTAAATTCCTTTGACTTTATATATCATTTTAAAGCCAATATTTCGCTCTATCTAATCGTGTTATTCTTGTTCTTTTTGAATAATTAGTCTTCTTTTCCGGAATGTTGAATACAACATGGAGAGAAAGCAAATACGCTCAATTTCTTATTCCAGTTCAAGCTAGGCCGAAAAGCTGCGATATCAACGATGCGTTTGACTCAGGAACCATTAATAAACGTACAGCACAATGGTGGTTCAAGAAATTTCGTCGCGGTAACGAGTCTTGAAGATGATAAGCGTAGTGGTCGGCCATCGGATGTTGACAACAATCAACTAAGAGCGTTAGTCGAAGCCAATCCACCCACAACTGTTCGAGAGCTTGCTTCTGAATTAACGTATACGACAATTTCCAACCACTTGAAATAGATTGGAACAACAAAAATACTTGAGAAATGGGTCCCGCACGAATTGAACGACGACCAAAAAACAAACGTCGTTTTGAAGTGTCGTCTTCTCCTTACGCAACAAGAACGACCCGTTTCTCGACCGGGTTGTGATTGGCGATGAAAAGTGGATTCTTTACGACAACCGGCGACGCTCAGTTCAGTGGTTGGACGCCGACGAAGCTCCACGGCACTTCCCGAAGCTAAAGTTTTACGAAAAGAAGGTCACGGTGACTGTTTGGTGGTCTGCGGTCAGTCTTATCCATCACAGCCTTTTGGATCCAGGCGAAATCATTACGGTGTAGAAGTACTCTCAGACAAATGGATGAAATGCATAAGACATTCCGACAACAACAGCCAGCGTTGAGGAATAGAAAAGGACCAATTTTTCTCCACGACAACGCTCGGCCGCACGTGGCACAACTGACCCTCCAGAAGTTGAATGAATTGGGTTTCGAAACTGTGCCTCATCCGCCATACTCACCAGACCTCTCGCCTACCGATGCCGAACACGCCTTCAACGCCTTAATCGCCACCAGAACGCAGGATTTTTACGCTACTGGCATAAATAAACTTGTTTCACGTTGGCAAAAGTGTGTTGATTCTGATGGTGTTTATTTCGATCAATAGTTTTGTTTGAGCCGAGATATGTGCATCTGAATTGAGAGGTAAAAAACCGTAAGAACGTTCTTGACAACCTAATACCTATTTTCCATCTCCAGTAAAAGACATTTGCAGAAGAACCGGACACGAAACCATGCGTTTTCGAAGTGAACTTCGTATATATATAGTCATACCCATGTTAAGTTATTTAAAATAATTAAAACCCCATTAGTACCAAAATAATAAAATATACAGCAATATCCTCGTTTCTAATACTGCAATGTCTAACTGCAATTAAACCATACGTAAAAGTAGTTCAAATACTGGAGTTATTACCACGAATATATTTGATGATGATACAGGACAAGAAGCTGCGAACGACTTTGCATTCCAGTTTTGCTATATAAAAATATAATCTGCATGTGCTAAATGAATATATGATATTTGAATTATCGAATATAATAGAATGAAGGAGAATTATAGACATATAAATGATAGACCTGTCGATTAAAAATATAACACAAAATACAAGAAAATATTGACATAATATAGATATTATATGAAAGAAATTATTTCTAACAAAAACCTCTTCAACTGAAAAACTATTGTATTGGCGCATTTTGAATTTATTCATATATTACAAAATCATCGAAATAATATCGATTATTCTATAGCTGGAAAGCGTATAAAGATTGTGCTAATTAGAGCTATGCACCGTCATGCAACGCTAATTCAATCATATTATAGATGTAGATTTGTTGAAGTATCGTTCTGTATTCAGCGGAACATTTGATATGAAAATTCTTCTAACAGGAATAACTGACTCTAATATTCCCTTATTTAGATTCAATTAGGCAAAATAAGATCTAAAAACTGACCAACCAACTACCCCACTATTCAATGGGGTATTTTCAAAAGAAAAATGAACATTTCGCATTAATACTTATCTAGAATGTACTAGATTGTTGTTATAAAAATTAATATAATCATTTATATTTATTGTATATATTTAAGGAATTGTGCTACAGTTGGCAATCAATAATATTGCGTATTAAACGCAGTAGAATGGTAGAGACAGCCTAATGATGCTTTGCATCAATTAGTTACCTCCCTTTGTATAAAATAAACGTAGGTGTATTCTAAGTGGAACACAATCGAATATACTGTATATCGTACATATCTAAATGTCTATAAATACGAAATCACGCTTGTCTTGTAATTAGTGGAGTATTTATTAAATTCTTGATTTGTTAGCTACAATCATTAAACTGGAATAAGACTAATATTTGTTCTGTAGTCTGGTAACTCATTTAACTCAATCTATATCTGAGCGGAATATTTCATAACCATACACTCGTTAATGAGATTGGTTATGTAACATATAAATGGCCAGTGAATAACCAGTTGCATCTTGTTGGATGTGATATCACATCATTTCGTTAGGCTAATTAATATGAGCGATATTTTCTCTTTGATCTTCTTAATCTACACAAGAAGATGAAACGTACAGTATTCATTTTGGATGTGAATTAACATAATTCCAAAGTTCTTCTTGTCGACACGTTCGAAATATATTGAATATTTTGCATGGTTCAATAACAATCGTTGTAAGATTTGATTTAAAGTTCAGCCGACATCGACTTCCTCTGCCATTCTATCTATATTTTCACGGTAATAATATCGATGATTTTCGGTTTTGCATTTGGTTTACAAGATTCTGAACGTGTACTCGTGTGTTGCGAAATTGTATTGGTTATTACTGGCCACTAAGCTAGTAATAATCACACGCAGTGGTTTTATGTTATTCCTTTTATTATTTTTTGTCAATTTGCAAGCATTTAACCAATTAAATAATCGAACGATTAATTTCTCCTTCGGTCATTCAATCAAACTGCTAGGTTTCTCAGTCCTTTCGTCGCCTCGTTCATGAGAAACACTCTTTACTCTATATCTGCTTCAGGTCTGGCAGATTGATTTGAAGCTGTGAGTGTTTATTATGAGCATGAAGACTGAATTCAACAAAGCACGGTGAATTCTGTGAAGCAACCAATGAGTTGATGCTTCCATTTCTGGTTGAATCCTTTTCAATCCTCTGCTGGCAAATGATAGAAAATAGATTGCTATACATTCCAAATTTTCCACAATAAATTCGTTAACGTATTTATTATTAAATTTTGTATTTCAATATGGGAGACTTTATACCGTTGCGGTCCTCTAGAATGATATACAAATGTTAATATTTTGTTTTATTTCACCTCTCATAAAGCATTAATGTTTGAATTACTATCCCAGTTAGAAGAGATAAACATTTAAAGAAAGGGACACAATGGACAGATGTTCCTTGGATGCCAAATATGCAATTCATGCTTAAAGCCGTCTTCGTTACTTCCTTCGCATATTATCACCTAAGGATCAATCATGTATATTTTGAGTGTTGTTTATTGCTCGTGCTTACAAACCAACTGTAGAGGCATATCAAATCCTGTTCCTAAATTTTATCTTATGTTAATATATACTGTCATACAAAGTAAACTTATGTAAGACACACGGTGAGATTAAGCGCAACAAAATGCTCCGATTTTTATATTGCCAAAGGCATTCCACACATATTCTATTACTGAAAGATGTTTCTCTCTATACTGGCTATTGATTTTATTATCGTACTGCATGACAGTAGGGATTGAGTAAACCCAAGTTTATGGTCCTTTCCGTCATTTACATCATGCCTTCCTTCACGAATAATCTATTTTCCAATGCTATTTTTAACTATTAAGAAAATAGCTAAGACAGCCAGCTTGGAAAGTTTTGGTTACTGCGCCGAACAAAATGTTTAATGACAATTTTTCCAACATTACGTTCTGAGTTCGAATGCTGCTGAGGTTGACTTTGTATTTTATCATTTTCGGGGTAATCGAAATAAATACCAGTTGAAAAACAGTCGAGTTCTCCACCCCTTAAATTTGATGACCCTATGCCAAAATTAAGAAAGGATTATGGAGAGGATAGTCTGCATGATGTGAGTGCGATTCGGCTGTCATAACTAAGAGTTGGAGCGACTATTTAGTAACACAAATAGTTGTTCCTCCCTACACTGATTATTGTTGTCGTTTATCCCCAAGTTTAAGAGATAGACCTTGGGTCACACACTTGATACACCTGAGCATCTAATTTTTTTTAGAATATTAATAGCACTTTATACAAAGTATTTTGTCCTTTGTAAGAAGGTAAGAATTACGACGTATAAAATATATGACTGACATTACTAGAAGCTACGTTATTAATATCTATTAGTGGATTTATTTGAGGAATACCATATATTCATATTGCATAAAGGGGACAAGAATAGAAGGAAATACCTTTCTGTATCTTTATCTTTCAAACATACTATCTTCTAGCTGTGTTCATAAAACACTCTCAGCAATATTTTGATATCACCGGTGATCTCTCCTGCTTCTAGTATACAACCTTTCTGTTTTAACGGGATTAAATCAAACCTATTATAATTTCCGTTAATTCATTTTCTGAATAGTTTAAAATCCTTTCTAGTATAGCGGCAAGACTTGAAATTTTTGGGAGGGTTTGATCTTATTTTATAGTTCCTGAAAAGAAGAAAGAGAACGTCGGCCATGGTTTAAATTTGAACTCGGCAAAATTTGAACTCAGAACGTAGCGGCAGGCAAAATGCTGCTATGCATTTCACCTGACGTGCTAACGATTCTGCCAGCTCGTCGCCCTTAGCACCATTTTAATATTGACAGTTATTTTATGAAATTCGACATTATTTTCAGAAAGAGGAACGAATTGTGGATTTCTGCTATGAAACCTAAGTTTGTTAATCTCTGTGTAACTATAAGTCATACGTACTACACTATAAAAACTGTACTCACTAAGTATATTGATTAATTCTTATCGCCAGACTATCATAGTCATCCTATTGAGAAGAATTGGTAGACACTGACAGCGATTTCCAGCTCAATGTCTGGAACATAAACTTGAACCAAATACATACAGAAGAAAGAGATTTAAAGGAATAAATTATCTGTAGTAGAATGCTGCGATGAAGACAATAGTATGTTAGTTTGATAGGAATAATAATTGCATTAATAGTCAATCCACATAAAGTAGCGATGCGCTATAAATACGTTAACCAGGTTTAATAGTTTCAGCTTTTAAAGCCGAAACGAATAAAAGCATTTGAGACATACCCAAATAAATCACTTACATCAAGCTCCTGCACGCAATGAGAAAATACACGCAAAGTTACACACACACACACACACACACGCGCGCGCAAGGGCACGCGCACAAACATCACACACGCAAGCACTCAGAGAGAAATGTATGTATACATGTGTATCCGTGTCTGTCTGAGAATGACAATATTAGGATCATTTCAGTAACATAATATAATGTAGAATAATAATTCAGACGCTAATGCTAGGTTATACTTCATTACGTGCATTATGCTGCCGTTTATGAAATGGCGAAGTCGTTCAATATTGCATCATATTTCTAAACATATATTACTCAACACCGTTGTGTGTTATATTAGATATCTGAGATATTTTGTAACGATTAATTGACCATAGTTGCCATAATAAACTCATGTAATTTCTTAAAACCTTCCAGTAGTGTTACGTTACCAATCGAAACACTGAAACAAGTTGCAATATAAATGCTTGCGTTCGGCTATTTTTAGAGAATATCATCTTGAGGCAAAAATCATTGGTTGCAGAAGAATTATATTGAAAATATTCATGAAATTATATTAAAATGCACGAAAATTGAAGAAAATTAGCTTAAGGCTGTAATATATCGAATATTTCATATAACTATATGCGTGGAATTGCTTCAGGTGATTGACATATCTCATTCGAAAATTCTTTTTCATACTGCGCTAGAAAGAAAATTTTATTTTAATCCATAAAATTAACCCAAGTAATAGGAAGACGTGAGAGGAAAACATTATGAATGTAGCACAGTATATGGCACACTGGAATCTTAATAGTTTAATCTTCATACGTGGTTTATTCGAATATCAGGGACACATTATTCTTGCTTTTCTTACTGAACGATATAATTCTAGAGAGCCACTTTAGGAAACGATAAACGAAGACATATATCTAGAATTGCTGTAAAGGAGGTTATCTTTTATTTTCTGTATTTCATATGCGTATTTTCAGTATTGTTTTAGATTTAGTAAGTGATCTTATAACTACTTATTGGATACCATTCTGCATTGCTGCGTAGTCTCACTACAAAATCAGCTAAATTGGCAGAAAATGCACGATGTTTGTAATCTGCAGGGTGTCCACAAAGTCTGGGTACATGGGGATTAACACATACTTTAAGAAATCATGATTTCTTATATTTAATTGTTTATGATATGATTTTATTTACTCCATGTACCCACATGATTAACACATACTTTAAGAAATTATCATTTCTTATATTTAATTGTTTATGCTATGATTTTATTTACTCCATGTACCTAGATTTTGTGGACACCCTGTATAAAATCAATATGTTTCTAATAATAATAAAGATCCTCCCTGAAGACAGAATTTATACGGATGTCAAGTGTAAGACATCATGTTGGATATATCATAAAAATATGAGTGTCTATGCGAAGAAATGCCTATCAAGAATTTCCGCGTTGTTCCGATTAATTGTGGTGCAGAGTGTTGCTGATAATATATGGACACAGATCAACAAAGTTCAAGTGGTTCTATGATCAAAAGTGCCCTGGGTGTGCCCGTTGTTTCTATGGACAGATATTTTAAGCGTTTTACCTTTTTAATGTCATTTGAGGTATATAACTGATATTTCACGTCTAGTAGTACCCAACATGCCACCTAGTAATGCATGAATGTATAATATATAATTTATAAATGTATTGAAGCTGCAAGGAAATTGTTGTACAGGGTATGAAATATCGCACCATATAAACACGAAATATTTCACATTTGAAAAGGACGCATTTAATGTTAACTTTAAAGCAGCCTTTGTATCAAATCGTAGCAGAGAAAACCCTGCCAATGTAATGCGAAGAAAAAATTATTTAGAAGTTTCGTAAAGCTTTCATTAACATTAAAGAATCATCAGCATCATGCAAGAAATACTTCTTCGATGTTCCATGAGATTGTGAACTAATCAAATTTTTAAAATTCCTAATTTAGATTTGCCAAATTTTAAAACAGATAGGGCGTGTGAAGAACTTTGCAATTTTGTCGGTACCTCAACAAATGTAGCAGTTAATCTATATTTCCTCACTCTTACTTCCCAACCATATAGACCTGGGTTCAGTCCCACAGCGTGGCACGTTAGGAAAGTGTCTTTTACAATAACCTCGGACCGAGCAAAGCCTTCTGAGTGAATTTGGTAGACGGAAATTGAAAAATGCCCGTCCTATAGATATATATATATAAATCGATGTGTTGGTGTGTTTGTCTCTGTGTAACTTAGAGGTTCCGCAAAAGATACCGATAGAATAAGTACAATTATTTAAAAAGGAAATACTGGGATCGATTTATTCGACTAAAAATTCGAGGCAGTGCCTCAGCATGGCCTCAACCTAGTGACTGAGGCAAGTAAAAAATAAAAGATAATACACGCACACACACACACACAC
>NC_068990.1:18926641-18930570 GCF_001194135.2 Octopus bimaculoides
ATATATATATATATATATATATATATACATAGATATGTATATATACACACGTGAGTAAACAAAGGTAAGAAAATAGCACTCAAAATGTACATAATTTCTTGGAGTTTCATGTATTTTACAACAGTCTGCCTCAGATCCATACCCACCAAGCGGACAAGTAGGACATGCCTACTTCATGAAATACTCGGAGTAAGGAAGCGCTCTGTCAAGCTTTTTATTATATAGTGAAATCTATCTATCTATCTATCTATCTATCTATCTATCTATCTATCTATCTATCTATGTATTTCTCTTCCTCTCTATATATGTGGTTGTGTTTGAGTGTGTTTGTGTCTGTGTGCCTTTGAGTGTGCACTATAAAGTATGACTAATTTCAGAAAACTCTTCTAATATAAGCATTTGAAGAACTTCTGTATAAAATAATCGGCTTTGTTTTGCTTATTTACTAAAAGTAAAAAGTGTATTATCAGAATCTTCCAAGGAGGAAAATGTAAAGCGATTGAGAAAATACTGAACTGTTTTCTAATATATTTGTTAGTTGTTTAATCATTCTTCAAAATATATAGCTGTTTCATTAGCAGATAATTAAATTAACAAAACATCGCGTCTAATTATATTTTCTAAAACTTATGATGTAATATTTTACAAGCTACGTTTATGCAATTTATAATATGATCGCATTAATCTATTCGCTGTCAAAATTTTTCCTTCTGTTTTCACGCTCTCTTTTACTTTGAAACAATAAATAATTGGATAAATAGAAAATTCAATTTTAGTCGTCAGCAACAGCGTCAATTTTCTTTCGATGATAGAAAATGCCAGTAACTAAACAGAGTTGACAAATTAGTATATTTCTAACTAGAAGTTATTATTTTATAATGACAGTGAATGAAATTACTTCAGAAATTAACATATACTGGAAAAATGAGGCAAAAAAAAGATAAATAGAAATAAACGAATAACATTTTGATAGACTTTTATTGAAATTGTCAAAAATTGTTCCAATGTATTTTCTTAAAGGTTCTAGAGAAAATAAGATCAGAAAGAAAAATATATGAAAATATTTGAAAGTACTTATGATGTGGTAGCAGATAAAATGTTCATGTTATAGTGGTTTGGCATTATATATATGTATAAACTAATGAGCGCATAAATGAGTAACTAGCATTTTATGTTTAATGTAATGAGCACGTGCTTCAGTAAGCTGACTGCTGTTGTTATGTAAGCCGCTTAGTCCTACTATACATAATTAGTTGACATGCTTCATCAGTACTATATTGGTTACGTTTCCTGAGTTCATTAGTTTCAAGAGGTTGGATTTATGATGGTTGTTCTGTAACTTCGTTGATCATGGCAGTGGAATGTAGAACATTGAGTAAATTATCGCATTTTCCGGGTCATACTTTGTAGCACACCCACACACCCACACACACTCAGACGCACGCAATTATACACATATACTTATGTATTTATCCGTTGTACACCTGTTCATCTGGTTCCCCTAGTTTATTTTAACCTTAGCTCTCTTAAAATAGCTACGATGATATTTATACACCGAAAACTTTGGGTTTGAAAAACTAGAGGCCGATAAATTTAGTACTAGACTACATATATATTCACGTTAAAGTGTACCACCTCGAATGCTTTATTGTCTTATTTATTAACAATTAAAATTTAGATAATTGGGTTCCGCCAAACAAACGATAATATTTGATAAAAAAAATATCACTTCAAAATATTTCTTAGTTATTTGATCAAGATATCTCTTTAGTTTGTATATTGACAAATGTGCCTTATTCATACAGATATTAGAGCAAAAAATTGACAGTCACATTTTATGTTATGATCGACTAAAACCCTTCAAGCTGTTGCCCTCGTATGGTGACAATGTTACGAGATTAACCATTTGCAGGATGACCTAATAAATAAAAAAAATAATATTTAAAAGAGGAATTTGTATCTTACATGAAAACGAATTCTTCAGAATATGTCATAACTGTGATTTGAAAGTGTTAACATCTTTTCATATTAACATTAGAAATCTACATTTTCTTGTGTGAGACATGTCTTAATGATTGTATAGCAAGCCACATTCATCTGAGTAACTAATTCGCTGTATTTAGATATTCTTTTAAACAATATCTTCTATATAATATAAACGTGAAAAAATATAACTTTATAGTATTAGCCCGATTCTCTGAATCCGTATCTATCACAGAAAGCTCTTCTAACGGACTCCGCTAATAGTGCACATAGTAATCCAATACAGAGAACTGTAATTCAGAGTGCCAACGGAGCTGAATTCCAGATCTGATCGATGAAATTATTTCATGAAAAATATATAAACCATAAAAATAAGGATAAATATAACTATATTTTGTATTATGTTTTTCTAGCAATATACACTTCACACCTTAAAACATTCTAAAATTAGGAATTCTAAATTGTACAAAAAATTCGCAAACAAAATCACATAATTTCATCAACGTCTCCACTCGATTCATAGGTATTCTACTGAAACCGATAAACTAAACAACGCAGTCAAGCAATATTGAAAATTAAGTTATACATCTCATACGTGATGTCATGCATGTTTCCAGCAGTCATGCGTTCTGGTGTCTTATTTGAACTACATATTCAATGTAGAGAAGACAATATTTACTGAATAGAGGAAACGAGACACTTGGTAATGTAGAAATAGAAGAAAACAAAACAGTATCTTATTATATAAACACACACATATAAGTACACGCGTGCACACACACACACACACGCGCACACATACATACACACACATGCGTATACACATGTATATACGCATAATGTTATACATGATATATATATATATGTGTATTTGTGTGTATTTGTGTGTATGCCTCTGTGTATACTACTACTACTACTACTACTACTAATACTACACATTATTATTATTATTATTATTATTATTATTATTATTATATATATATATATATATATATATATATATATATATATATATATATATATATATATATATATATATATATATATATTCATGTATATATTCATGTATATATGCATACACGCGCACACACTCAGACGCACGCAAACATGAACATATGCTTATATATATTTATATGCATATAATAATCTATACATGCACATACGGTGACATACACACACACACACACAAATACACAAACACATTTATACTTCCTTATTCATATATACATTCACACAAACATAATCACACATGCTCAGTCTCCCATATGTTTGTGATATGAAATTCTATTCGAAACCTTTACGATTTCCACAACAGTGGATCACAATAAATGTGCTGCACATTTTCTGTATGTCACCTTTCGTTTGGCAAGATAAGTCTCTCCTCTACGGATTTAGGCTTTCCGTTTCCGTTACGTTTATTTCAACTCTACTACCTATTCATCTTATATTGTAAAGACTAGATAATATTCACAAAATGATCTGTAAATGGTAGAAGTCACATCGGACTAAGGATTTGGTAGGATCGTACAAGGGGCATCAGTTGTATCGGAATTAACCTCGTATCCATGAATTGATTTTTATCATGCATCTGTAATATCAAAGTGTTTCTGTGAAGTGTATAGCTTCCGATTCTTCTTATGTTAAAACTATTTCTAGTTCAAAAAACATGTATTTTCATGATAGTTGAAAATAGTTATTCACCATTTTATCGTAGAAAATCATGTAACAGCACCTTGTAGCAAACTTTAGAAAGAAGGTGTATTTCCTGTGAAGTAAAACGTGTTGCTTTAAGTAATGTATGTACATATATCTATAAATTGGTATACATATATAATATGTGTGCGTGTAAACACACATACACATATATATCTGTATAAAGTGAGTGGTGTGTACACGTACAGACGCAAATGTACATTCATACCTGCATATATATACATATATATATA
>NC_068990.1:18931062-18935873 GCF_001194135.2 Octopus bimaculoides
TTCAGAGGACCTCAGCTCTTCAATGCCCTGCCACAACATTTGAGAGACATGCAAGACATGAATGCGGAGGTCTTCAAGACAACACTTGACGCTTTCCTCTCCACGATACCAGACGAACCAATGGCTCGTAATGAGACGCAGTTTAGGGCAGTTATGTCAAATTCTGTTATACACCAGATGTGCCATCAAAACTCTTGATTGGACCATGTCAGGTGGGGGAGAAGAGCCATGCAAGGAACGTGAAAATCACGGTGGTGCACCAGCATGACCGCAGCCACTTGGCTGAAACACAAATAAATAAATAAATATATAAACAATTTATTTACATAAATATAAATTATTAATCGAAACATGTGAAGGAGTGAATGAAAGAATGAAGTTGTACTTGCACATAGAATAAATTAGAATATATTAGAATTTAATTATATTTTATAGTATAGGAATATACTTGAGAGGTTTCACAATAGTTTTTCAAAAGTGTATAGCGTAAGGTGTTGTGTGACGAGTTCTATCTATTCTGGTCGTATTACAAAATATTGTTCATAAAGCAGGAATGTAGCTCAAAACGCTACCCGTTGACGTACAAAGTGATTGGACAACGTTGATGTATCACGCGCACGTTGCAACGGCACAAGACGATCACCTTATTGAACATGTTATTTTAGCAAATTCTTCTTTATTTTAAAAATTAGTTGAGACAAAAGCAGAATGTTTTAATAGAAATATGGTAACTTAAGTGTTAACAAGAAATATTTTTAATGAGGCCATAAGTAATTATAAGGTTTGGATGGCGGTCCGTTCAACCACCAGTGTAATTCTTCACAGCACAGCGATGACCATTCTGCATTACTTAATCACATGAATCAAGTTGTGGCCTGCCAGGAAGCAACTTTTTGAGATATTTCCATACTTTTTGCAGATATCCAACCATAATAGCTTTGGGTGAGTAAACCTGGACAAATCTTTCGCCTGGGTCGATAGCGATATTCAGTAACAATGGCTCTTATGCATGATTTACTTGGTCGTTGGTAGTGACATTCAACATAAACCCACAGCGACAAAACTCAACACAGTTTTCATTTCAATGTTTGATGTCTCTTTGTTGGGTTCCCCAAAATACCCACGTAATCATTTGACAATAATCAAACTGTAGAGTAAGAAACATAAAGTGTAGAATAAGTAAGATAGATGATAGCTGCTAAATGAATTTTAGTTTTCTTAAGAACGAGCTCAAACAGATACTCTTCAATAATTAAAGTGTGGAGTAAGATACATAGCTGTGTGTACTAAGCATGTATACTGAAGCAGATAATGAAAGCCATTTAAAATACATATATTTCGCTAACTGGATTCTTTTTATAAAGTGACAATACTTACATCTACAACGACAAAATTTAATTTCCATCTATGCCTTGGTCATTTATACTATTCCATTTCTTTTGAAATATACTTGATTTGTAAATAATGTTTACATAGGTATTTACAGATAAAGAAATTAGAGCAACATTAATTTTCTTCCGGTAGAGATAATATAAATTAGAATAGGTGTTTTTCTTCCAAAAATAAAGCTTACCCATTTAAACTTAGTGGCGCTGTTTCGGTTTAATAAGAGGAGAATACATATTCCTCAGCCTTGACCTAGATGTGTTTGGCGTTAGAATAGTACGGTACACACACACAGATAGCGATGGTGATATCTAATACATACCTTTATAAAACGTAAATGCAATGTCCTGTAAATGAAACAAAAACAAGTGAAATAACAAGGATCCTGGAACGTCTTCCTATCACGAAAAGGAGAAAGAAATCTCTCCTAGACGTGCTTGCATCCGAAAGGGAGAAATATTTGGATTTAGTTACTTTTTCTATTTGCAATTCAGTGCATGCTCTGACTAATGGAATACATTCATACTGTGTACATTTTGAGAACTATATATATATCAAATGCTTCAAATATCATGTTAATAAAAAATACTATTGGTAACCTAAAGGTTGTGAGAACGTTAACATTACGTTATCGTTTTGATCAGTTGTTGGCTGAATGCCAGAGAGAAGTAGTTAAAATTGTGGGTAACTTACCTTAGTTATATTAAATCTTTACTTGAGAACAACAACAACTGCTTATGAATTGTTTTTGTCGTAAGTTATTATGTTTCTGTGTTGAGTAGGATTGGCTTCTAAGGGTTAATTTCATGTCATTCTTGCAGTAACAAGATGCGCTCATGTCAAGAGATATCGGGAAAAGTTGGAAGTTATATTAACGCAGATGTTAATTGAAATCGACGGAACTAGAGAAAGGTTACACATCAAGGGCTGTGATCTTTCTCCTGTTCAGTAGATATTTCAATTCATGTCTCAAAATATACATAAATTTTGGCTATTGTCTCTAATCCAATAAATAGATATAAACAGTTTGACCAGAAACTTGGCAAAGGGTCACTTGTAAGACGCAGTGAAAGCTGGCCTGGCAGTATTGAAAAACCTATACGAAAAATGAAATAGTCCAGCCTCCAACTAAGCGGGGAATGTGAGAAACTAATACTTGGTTGTTGAATAATTACTCCAAGAGTATAATATATGTTTAGGGGTCACCTCATTATGATGCACTTGAAACGTTTTTACAACATTTACCAAATCATGCACGAAATATGTTTAGAGACTCACGGACCGTGGATATATAAAGCATCAGTATATAAATAAACGCATTTTGAAGTCACATTCAAGTAGCTTTAGCATAATAGCTTTTCTTTGTAGAATCTAAATAGAAAAATCTCCACGGAAATTATCAATATTATCAAAATTTAGAGAGAATCGGTGAAGTATAAAATCCATTCCGTTTCAGTACACATGAAAACGTTAAAATATCACTTGGTGATTTTCAACCGGAATTAGCCGATAACGGCATTAGGTGGATGTGTTGCTAAACATTAAATAGTATATAGGATGCAATGAAAAATTCCTAGTGAAGTGTTTTCGCAATCACTTGTATAGTATCTAATAAAAATGGGTTATATTTACTCATATATCGATAAATATTCATTGATAGTTATTTACATCGCTAAAAATACTAACGGCTAAATGCACTTCCCTAGAACATTTTAATTTACAACGGACGGCATCGTCTGAATACCATATGAATGAAAGGGCTAACAAGAGAGCCCGAAAAAGATACAGAAGTTATAAATCACATAAACTAGATTTAATATTTAGAAATAGTAATCTGTTATATTTATGACGCAAATTATTGTACAACTATATTGATATTCCTGCAGAAAGAATCTAAATGGAAATGTGTAAATGATGACAGAAAATCTATGAATAATCAACACGTTTATCTTGCATTGAAAATATCTATTGTTAGCCTTTCGACAGACCGAAACAATTTTGATATCAACATGTTGTACTCAGGAAACTACACTTGATACACAATATAGTGTTTCTGTTGAACAGTAAAATGGCTGCAAAGAGTAAATGAATAAAAACAAATGTTTATTAATATGTCAGAATATTTCTAATCCCTGGGGAGTAATGACCGTTTCGATGCTCTCTAAAATCGTAAAACCTATGAGTCGGTTGACCAGCTTCCTAATAATATTTCATATTATGTGTTTAATGATGGGATGCAGAAGGTTTACTAACTTATGAATTTTACATTCAAGTGGATTCCATTAGTTGTTGCAAAGGGAGCAATTTTACAACATACCAATTCACGCACGAAATATATTTAGGAACGAAGGGGCAGCGCTTATATAAAAGATTCAATATATAAGTAAACACATTTTATGTTAGATTTAATTAGCTACTGCATATTGGACATTTCTTGTGGAATTTAAGTGGAGAGCGCTTAACTCGGTGAGTTATGAATTCCAATCCATTTGTGAAATCAATATTTAATAGTATTCCCAGAAAGTTCCTACAGCTGGATTCTGATTTCAAATCCAAAAGTTTTCAATTTAAACTCTAGAGTCCATCATATCATAGAATCATTATCTATTGTAAAAGTTCTTAATAGGATGCAATATCTTGCATCCAAAAATGTAATCTGTATTTTGAGGTTTATTGATTTTATGGCATCTCTAAGCATTATAATATCTCCCGAGGAAAACTTCAGCAACTTAATTCGAAAACTTAGTAAAGTGTATCTTATTTAATTAACGATAATATTGTTCGTGCAATGATGATTGTCACATAATCTGACTTTTAAGAAATTAAAATGTGAAATACTTTCTGAAAGGAACTCATCTTTGTTTATTTCATAGAATGGTATAATATGCTATTGATTGAATGGCTTGTAGAGAACAGAG
This sequence comes from Octopus bimaculoides, assembly GCF_001194135.2. Taxonomy (NCBI): domain Eukaryota; kingdom Metazoa; phylum Mollusca; class Cephalopoda; order Octopoda; family Octopodidae; genus Octopus; species Octopus bimaculoides. Next base: position 18,935,367 of record NC_068990.1, read on the forward strand.
GTGACTACTTGGCTGAGGCCTTAGAGCAGGTCATATTGCTTTACAGTAATTGACCTGGCTCTCTGCAAACTTAGTTCAAATCCTATCCAGGCTGTCTTAATCGATTATCATTTCGAGGTCGGTAACTAAACTCTAATTCCGTACTGGCGTCAATTCTTCTCTTTTTTTAAAAACTCTTATTTCCGTCCGTCCATCCGGCTGTTTGTTTGTATGTCCATTTGTCTGTCCATTTGACTGTACACGTGCCTGTCCGTCCACCTGTCCGTCCATCTGACCGTCTATCGGTCCTCCGTTTGTCCGCCGTCCGTCCGTCCCCCCCTCTCTCTCTCTCTCTCTCTCTCTCTCTCTCTCTCTCCCCTTTTCTCTTTCTCCCGTCCTGAAAGAATACGATTAGAGGTGGAGAAGTATGAGCTTTGTCAGGTCTAAAGTGCACACACGCTATTTGTCACAACGGTGGCCTTACAAATTCATAAAGGAGCTAAGAACCTAGTACGCAGCATGCCTATG
>NC_068990.1:18935959-18936782 GCF_001194135.2 Octopus bimaculoides
ATATATATATAATTTGTATGAATCACATCGTTTATCGAATGTTATATGTTATGTTGTACTAAACCTCTATATCGATATCCTTCCTATATATATTATATTAAAACGGAATATTCTGCTAAGTGGACCAATGTCAAACTGAACTTTACCTTGCATATTTCAAGGATATATGTTAATGGATACGAAATCTATTCATGCTCAATGATGGGGGTTGAATTATATATTCAAAGCATATAATTTCTTATGAAGTATTATTATTATTATTATTAATTTACCGGGCATCAAACTGTTATGAATTATTTCTAATGTACATAACTATATGAAATATAGATGATGCTATCAATCTGATACAAGGAAGATATTTGGCCATATATTAGATAATTTACAACACCGCATTTTCAGCTCTGCAAAATATTACACACATATCAAGTAAATAGCAATTGAACCCGAAGAAAAATAGCCATTGATTATGATCTTTTTTTCTTTTTTTTTTTTTTTTTACAAAGTTTGTACAATATGACAACAGGGAAATGAAAATACAAGTCAACAAAAGCAAATGTAAAATTGTCATGTTAAAATGACGGCAAGAAAAAACAGTATTTCTTAAACCAGTGAAACACTGAACTCGCCTATGATACAGAGAAAAATGCCACTACTTGTGGAAATAACACTCTAAACTGAGCCAATTGTACTTTGATTACAGAGCAGGCTGGAAGATTTCCCCCTAAATGTTTCAAATTGTATGCAGTTGAGTAGAATACATTAAGTGTAACCGAACAATCCTTTTGTTGCGAAGGAGGTGCTATATGTATATATATATATATAT
>NC_068990.1:18936826-18939303 GCF_001194135.2 Octopus bimaculoides
TATATTGCACACATATATGTCTCTGTGTACCGCTATGAGATATTTGTAAATATTATACATATTTATTGCTAAGGAAGTGTGAAATACCAAACTAATCATATGATATTAACATATACAAAAAACGTTCTCAGAGATGGATAAAAGAAATACACTAATGTACCGGGTACACAAAGACAGATAGTGCTCAATAGACCAGATATATTTGTGAAGGAAAAAAGTGGTGCTTCCTAATTGTAGTATCAACAAAGCTAACGGCAAACATGTCTAGATGTAAATATTTACAATAGAGATCATCGCGGTTTTGGAAATGAAAGCAGAAGCAATCCCTTGAAGTAATGGCAAATTCATAAGAGTGGCAAATTAAAGTAGTGGCAGATTCATAAACAATATTCCGTGGCTTCAATCTATCTATCTATCTATCTATCTATCTATCTATCTATCTATCTATCTATCTATCTATCTAATTAGCTAGCTAGCTGTCTGTCTCTCTCTACCTATATCTACACACATACATATATGGACACACGCATACATACGTGTACAGCATACAGTAGTAGGCATTTCGTTTGTATGAGAACATTTTATATAACAGCATTTGAATCCGAAACAAAACACACGATTTATCAAGAAACACTTATGTCTCTTGAAAAATATTAGCGATGCTGTTCTGTTGCTAACAACAAAAGTAGCTGCAGCAACAACTCCAGGAACAACACCAATAAGAACAATAATAACAGTAACAGAAATGTGATGATATTAAACTTGCATTACGTGTTTTACGTGGTAGACTACTTAGAATAAAGTTAAATCGGTTCTCTAAATGAAAACGTCGTTCCCAACATATGCTTAAATACGAAAGAGTATATAATGGATCGGAGCCGAAAGATGTACAATACTTGGTTGAAGAACATCAACAGTAAGAATGCTAAAACGACACGTTTGCAATAGAAGAGAAGAAAATTCGAAGCATGTATAAGAGCCCAAGAAGCAAACAAAATGATACAAAATACGAAATTTTTAATAAAGTCACAAAGTTCTACCGGCCAACCTCACTGTTGCGCAGAATATATTCGTGAATATGTTGTATTATCTGATAAATATAATATGAAAATAAAAATGAAAAAACGACTTTTACTGCCGAAATGCGAAAGCCAAGTCTTCCTAGTCATAATCGTTACGCGAGCTGTCTTTAACTGAAGAAAAATGAAACCAACCGTCTCGCGTGGGGGATTATGGCATAATAACATGCACCATGCATTCCCCAATGATAGCTTTAGGCAGCGTTACATACGCGAGCAAATACAGGCATCGTCTCAGCACATATACTTGACACACGTGCAGGTAGAGGGTTTCTCTTGAAGGTAGGTTGGAACAACTTGACATACGCTGCTTAATGACAAGCAATGCTCATCTTGCTCAAGAATTTGAACCTACAAATTTACGGTCACGAGCCTGACATGCGAACAATTAGGTGATGCGCCTTTGCGACACCAGTTCTACGCTAAAAGATAAACGAAGTAGCGGAGAAAGGTCATAAGCTTCTAGAAGAGAGATGTCACTGGTACTCTTATGAACCTGAAGTTCCATTCATATGCTGGTCAATGTAAACGGAGAACTTAAATTGTCCAGCAAATCCCTGGCGTCATATCAGCAGGATTACAACAGTTAAATATAAGCCAAATATTATTTCATTCTGGCGTAACAACAGATACACCAAACATATCTGATAGATTTTTACATATAGAAAAAAAGAAAGGTATTATGAAATATAACCGTCTCTATAAGAAAGTGTGTTTCAGGAGGAATCTTCTGTATGTCTTTTACGTTTTAAAATCTAATAATCTCATATTCAATTATCATATTACGTTAAATCCGGCTGCATATAGCACGACAGACACAGGTTAACAATCAATAAACTCCTACGTATCTTTTATCTTTTACTTGTTTCAGTGACAGGACTGCAGGCATAGACTACCTTGAAGTTTTTGTCGTACTGATCGACTGTAGTATTTGTATATATATATATATATATATATATATATATATATATATATCGGCGGTGCTCCATATTGGCCGCAAATCTTATGCTGAAACTAGAAAAAAAAATGAAAAATATATAGGTATATATAGGCGCAGGAGTGGCTGTGTGGTAAGAAGTTTGCTTTCCAACCACGTGGTTCAGGGTTCAGTCCCACTGCATGGCACTTTGAGCAAGTATCTTCTACTATAACCTCGAGCCGACCAAAACCTTCTGAGTGGATTGGTAGAATGATACTGATAGAAGCCCGTTGTATATATATATATATGTTGTTGTACTTGGGGATGGTCATATTGCCAGTTTAGCCAATAAAAACACACGCACTGTATATTTGGTGTTAATTTGCTTCAGCTTTATATTACATTAATCTTAATCTTATTTCGGCCAGAGTTCTTTCGTCACATTTCTTTGACCTCATCAGTGGTCCTTTGTTTCCTTC
>NC_068990.1:18940779-18944915 GCF_001194135.2 Octopus bimaculoides
ATATATATATATATATATATATATATACATACACAGACGCACACACATCAATACACACACACGTATATGGCAGAAAATATCTGTCCAAGGTGCTACGAGATTGGACTGAAGTCGAGACTAAAGGGTTTCAAAGCGAACTTCTTAACTACACAGTCAAGCCTTCGCCTAGATATATAGATGATCTTTTGATAAACATATTAGCAATCGTGTTATCACAGATTTATTATAACACTTAGGATAATGAAATTCTATTTAGAAACATACGGTAAGGCTATGTTGAACAATGAAACCGAAATAGAATGCTAAATTATATAAAGCTACACTACAAAGGAACCACCAAAGACAGACAATCTGCTCAGAACTGGTGAAGTAAACAAAGCACAGCATATATTAATTAATAGGAGAATAGTTAGGAAAGGATATCGTAGAAGTTTTAGATTAATAAATGTAACTTCTATAAATGTCAAAGTAAGGTAGGGCTGTTTTACCTCCTCACTTCAAGCCAGTATATTGCTCTTGTGAACAGTTTATAAGCGCTAATTGCCGACACAGTCCAATATTAATTTTCACGAAACCTACTGTTTATTCTACTAATGTAAATCTAATTAACATTCTAGCTATTTCTGTAATAAGTTACGAATATACAGTTCTCTACATTAACTTAATTGATTTATCAAGATTAGATTGGTAAATAACGAAAATAAGGACTGCATTTAGAGTAGAATGTACAAATGACGACGCCGTATTATTATAATTAACACATCGAAAGATTGGGACAGAAACTGTTACAACTAGAAAATTATTATAAAATTTCCATGGTAAAACTCTATCTATCTATCTATCTATCTATCTATCTATCTATCTATCTATCTATCTATCTATCTATCTATCAGCCTGTCTGCATGTCTGTCTACGTGTCTATCTCTCTACGTATTCATCTATTTTATGTAACGATCTCTGTGCGTATATATATATATATATATATATATATATATGTATATATGTATATATATATGTATATATATATGTATATATATATATATATACGTATATATATATATATATCTATGTATATATATATGTATATATATATATATGTATATATATGTATATATATATATATATATATATATGTATGTATATATATATGTATATATATATATATATGTATATATATATATATATATATATGAGAGAGAGAGAGAGGGGAACTGGGGCCGAGAAGATTAGTATCCTTAGCATGTATAAAGCAAAAGATTCAAATTTAGTGACAGGTAAGAATGGAACTACAGAATGTGTTGCAACAATATTTCGTACCTTCTGCATGAAAAAAGAGCCCCACTGAATGAAGTGGAGATGACAATGAAAAGGAAGAATATGTGCTGGGAAACGGAAATGTCACTGTTGAGACCAAAAGAATTTTGATCGTGGCACAATTTCTAAAGCTTTCTCAATAAAAATTACAGAAGTATAATTAAGGATGAATAATTATATCTGTATAAAATATCTGCAATTAAGCACGTTTATATCATACAGCTCTGTATTTGATAAAACGTGTATCCAATAGAGATGAAAGAGCCTGGGTATGAGAGAATAGTGCTTATGTTTGCACTGTGTAATAGAGATGAAAAACGTATAAACACACAACGTATTTCAGAGGTAAAGAAACGATAGGCTTTCTATGCGAAGCTAAATGTTTGATTTCATCAAAGCCATTTGTATATCGCTGTGAGCAATACGCAAATCTATTTGTTCGAAATGATTTAAATCATAATTCATGTTGCTTCTGCAACTTGAGTATTTCTGACTAATAAATATTGTCATGTATTAAAGATATACGCTGTTAGTAATTACAGTTATGTCAGAGAGCTCTTTCAGATATGTGGCGAGACGGAACTTAGTTTAATGTTTTGTACGTTTAAGCATTCGTTACTCTAAACAAGAACAAACTCACGGAATCGTTACGTTAGACATGTATATGTCACTTAGTATTCACATATTATTAGTGTTTATGAAACATAAATACTCGTCTATACAATATGTGAATTCTTTCAGGTTATTTTTGTTATTTGTAGATTCGAGCATCCAAATGAAATATAGTCGTATCGTTCAAATGAAAGAAAAGTTTTGCTGCAAATACAATTCGTGCACTTACATAAAATAATTCACCCCTCTATTCCTTTAACATTATTCCATATATTTCTTTATAAACTTACTGACTAAGTGTTATTGCACAAAACAATTACTTTATAAACAGCTGATGAGTAATTTTTTTCTATTCACATAGCAGTGTCTTTGGTTTCTATTTCATAGATGTCTTCCTATAGCATTGAATGATACATATTCGCCATAAATATTCAAACACTTCAATCATGTAAACATTCAAAGTAGACACAGTGTATGAAAGTTTTTCTTGTATCAGTTTTTCTTGTATCAGATAAACATATATAAATAACCAGATATATTCAGATTTGCAATACGGATTGCTTTACATTAGGTACCTAACACACATGAATAAATGTATGAACATATATATTAAGAACAAGTAATTTTAGTTTAGTTATATAATATTCTTATATAGTCGTCGTTACACGTATTAAAATTCTCATCCAGAATGTAAATGTTATCAATTTAGAATACTTTACGAAAAGTCCCGGAATAAAAGACAATAAAATCAAAGCAATATTTTGTGTAAAATATTATTGTCATTTCTATGCAAACAAAATTTAGATTTCAGGGCGGTCTGTTCGTACCGTGTTTTTTAAGGATCAATTTGACTGAAAATCCTATTTATCTCTACGCTACAAAACGAAGATTGCCTGCAGTGTAAATAAGGCATATGTTATTAAACAATGGTTAAAAAAAAAAAGAAAAACGGTGAGTAACATTGGCATAAAATAGTGCTTTATAAGACATATTTGTGAATTCAAGCAAAACTGTTACGCAGTGCTTAGACATAATTTATTTTTAACACGACATCATCATGTTACTAGCGTTAAAGAAGTAACATGTTGCTCTTAATTTTCTGGAAAACATAAATTTGACATTAGCTGCAGAGACATACATCTCTCACTTTTCTCACTCATCTCATCATAAAAACCCTGGAGTTTATAATTTACGACAGAAAGTTCTACAGAATATTTGAGACGAATATATTAAACCGAAAGTAAATCAAATTGTGACTTTGATATTCGAACCCAGGTTAAAATACGAGTACGCAAAACTAGTAACGAAGTCTTGGGTGATAAATAATATATACATATAAGCAATTAAATTTCAGATAATTATTGGTATACTATTTGCATAATTGCATAAATTAATGTGATATTGCCCAATAATTATATGTAAAACTATTTTAACAGATTTGATTTTGTGAACGCAAGTAGAAGTGCTTATTAATGCATATATCATAATCATTGAATCACAACTTAAATTGCATATTATGTAGAATTTGCCGGAGATTCGCTAAATTGCAATTGTATGCATATGTTTCGTTTGAGAATAAGTAATTGAGTCGTTTTCCGATGCTATTCAACCGCTCATGAAGAGCTAAATTTAGAGCGAAATATATGCATTTCATATAGATAAGTCTCAGCTAGAAATTAAATGCATATTGAACATAGTAATAACTGTGATAATTGAGGGAACAAACGTATATGTTCGCCAGGTAAATTCAGACGTATTCTGTTGATAACACGTTTCAAGATGTTCCAAGCAGGAAATCATTTGTCCTAAAATATCTAACATAAATGAGATAAATTATGAGTAACAAGAAATGAATTACAATTGTAAGTGGTCGAATGCTTCCAATCGGTTACCCAAGTGTTCTGTTCAGTCACTCAGCATCTGTACGCTAATGCTACTGAAAATATTTAAGGTAAACTATACAGACGGCTATATTTACTGTCGTTAATATTTGGTACTTAACTTATTGATTAAAGATGTATGAATTTCGAGCGTAAAAGCCGCAACAAGATAATGTTAGACAGTCTCTCTATAAGGTCATTTCTGCCATTTATCGACAGTAATTCTAAAAAACGATAATTCATTTCAATAGCATAATTTTCCTGTTAGAAAATATTTTTTTCTTACACACACAGACACACACACACACCTTCCTTCGAAGCACTGCTGTA
>NC_068990.1:18947049-18950890 GCF_001194135.2 Octopus bimaculoides
ATATGTATATTTATAATCATTATTGACCCCTAACTCAATCTTTTTTTAATTCTCACTCTGTTTATTTCCACGTGTTCCTTTCTGTTGAAGATCGTAGGTTCGAAATATAAAAGACTTTTTCACCTTCCCGAGGTTCAGCCTAATAGACCTGCTTGTTGTTTATACACCTGTCTACGACTTTTGTTTTTTTCTGTAAATTTCAAATGTTTGAGTGTATATATATATATATATATATATATATGAAAATCCTTGCCACAGTTAGGTATATTTTGAAAAAAGAAAGGATTTACTTCACATGTGCTTCTGATTAAATTATTTTTCTGATAATATGATATAAGCTAATTTTACGGTTTGATTTGTAGATCTAGTAAGTTCATTATTATCTTCGGTGGGGAAATTTTTTAAAGATTCCTTGTAAACTTTTCTGGAGAACTTGCATTCGTTGGTGGCTGTTGTCAAACCGATCTTCATGTTGTGTTTTGCTGCGACAACTGGGTACGTCTGGGGTGGGGTTGGAGGTTTGTTAATAACAAGTGTGAGAGTGAAGGAGTGTTGATTAATCAGAGGTGGAAATAACTAGTGAATGGTAAAAACATAATTGATTGAGGGTGGAGTTGGGAAGTGGTAAGGTTTTTAAGGAGTGCTTTATGAAGAACTTGTGAAAATGTCGGCCTGTTGGTTCCATTTAAATAATTGACATTTGGTGGAATATAAAATGGTCAAACGTTTTACAAATATTCTCATGGCTGAATCAACTATTCTTTTATTCTTTCATTCTGCTACCTGTATCAGTCATTCGACTGTGGTTATGCTGGAGCAAGACCTCTACTCGAGCAAATCGACACCAGAACTCATTCCTTACAAGCCTAGCTCCCACTCCATCGGTTCTCCCTTGCCGAAACCGCGAAGTTACTGGGACGCAACCACAAAAGCATCGGTTGTCAAGTGATGTTAGGATGTGAGGACAAACGCAAACGTACACACACACATACACGTTCACATACATGCATATATATTCGACGGGCTTCTTCCAGTTTCCATCCACCGAATCCACCCACAAGGCTTTGGTCGGGCCGAGGCTATAGAAGACTCTCCTACTAGATTATATATATGTCTATATATATATCTGTACACACATCATATCATATATATGTCTATATATATATATCCATGCACACATCATTATATATATATGTCTATATATATCCATACACACACATATACAAACATATATATACTTAATGCTATGACTTTGAATCCCTTTAACAATTCAAAATAATGACTTTTATTCCTCTCAATTCTACCTCATTTCATCTAATTGTATATATTTATCGTTACTTTTCATAAAAAGGCATTTATTTTTTTATATCCAATGTGCATTTTCGTTTTTTTGTTTCTTACGTATAATGTTCTCCCATATAATGTTACATATATATATATATACATATATATAATCTTAAATTTATAAAGATAAGCTTCAGTAATTTTCTATGTTAAAGATGAGTTGATGTGTGTGTCTGAGAGGAGGGTGTTAATGAAATGTAGTATATGTTTTTTGCTAAAAAGAGTATGTTCGCTGGGTGAGAGACAGAAGGGGAGGAGAAAAAACATAAGGTTAGACTTGGATTGTTTGTTGATAGAAATGTACATTTTTATATTTACATTTTGGTTTGGGATGGGAGATGGAGGAGAAAGCATGTTAGCTCAGACATTTACTTCCCTACATAGAAACAAACAAAGAACATACAATATATATATATATATATATATATATATATATATATATATATATATATATATATATATATATATATATATATATATATATATATATATACACTCATATGTATACACACACACACGTGTACCATATGTACATACTCATATATAATATATATATATATCTACGCACATAGACACATACATATATTTTCTAGTTGATACAAACCCATGTGATTGTACATGTATTCACACACACTCATATGTATGCCCATGTACTTACTCAAGTATTTAGGTTTACAGGTTTATTGGGGGAGTGGGATTGATTTGGGTGGGGAGATGGGATGGGAGATCATGCTAGCTTCCCTAATTTCTTCCCTGCATCTAAAGGAAAAGTTTCCAACCTAAAAAACTGCTCACCTAGTCGAAATGTACGTCTGGCATTGAAACAATTCAAGTTAAGAAATGCGGTGACTTGCGATGCGGAACTTGTGAATGCATTGAAAAGGGTGGAAAAGTCTGCTTTAAGACCAATGAGATTTTCATAGTTAATGTAAATATGAATTGAAAAACAAAAAAACTTATTTTACTATGCAGCTGTGCATTGAAGTGGCTAAATATATATATATATATATATATTATATGTAGTGAAGGTGAAACTGTCTTACTACTGACTGACGCATATTTGATATAAATATATAATGAACACTTTCTTTTTGGATTATAAGTTGAAATATTAATCTTCGCGTAATTTTGAAAAAAATATGTCGTTTTGAGAGCTCTGTGAGAAATCAAATCTCATACCTTTTGACGTAACGCTCACCCTCTGCGTTAAAATTTTGAGTATTTCTATGAAGGGTACACGAGACTACTCTAAACCATATTCATTATGAACCGCGTTTGCTACAAAATAAACTTTAATTGTACAGAGACTGCCATGCTTATCCGCTTAGCATTTATATTTACTTAAAACAATTATATATGAAGAGAGAATCACACATCACTTATTTCATCTTTTCTGAAAGTTACAAGGTTATAGAAACCTATTTATTTGTACCTCTCGATAAAATACCTTAAGTAGTCACATTTACATACAGCTCTTGTGTAAGTTAGACTATATATTGACTGATTGAATTATGTAATATGTCAGCACTTTCACCCTATATTATTATGAGTGTTGCATTCATGTAAGACACATTTGAGAATTGCCTCAGTTTTCCCATTAAGCATATACAATGCAATTATTTTGTTTGTTAAGCAAAGTCTTATCAAGTCATTGATAATAAAACCAAAGGAATTCTATGTTGAGAGTCTTTGGCTTTTAATTAAAATCGTTTCTGCTTTTATTTTATGTTAAGTTGCTTTTACTATGGAGACAATTGCTATGTTTTATAAGAAAGACTTCATTTAATGTCGCTTGCCAGATTCTTTATTGAAACATTCCATTCGTGAATAGCAAATATAATGACCATAGTTATTTCGTTAGCAGTTTCAGAATATATGCAGTCAGTATTTACGTATATACTGCTTTGATATTTCTGTTAGAGTGAAGATGGTAATGAAAATAACGGGGATAGAAGAGATTACTTTTATTTCCGATGAAGAGGGAGTGTTTTAATTGATGCTTCGAGCATAAACTGCTTTCTCACAAGCGAGAGATTTCAAGTTAAAATTGTGGTGCTGGAGCAATTACTCATGAAAGGAATATGGTATTAACGAGCAAACTTAAGCAATATATCTTGAAATATTCTAATCCAACAACGGACAACATGTGATTTCGTATTAATTGGAATATTTTACACATTACCGCTCCATGTTTGACGTAGATTTCGTGTTATATTGCCTTAGACGTTTTGTAAACGGCAAATTTAATAGACTGTTATATGATGGTGCATAAAGCGATGTAACATAAAACTAGATAACAATTATGTTTCAAGGATTTAAGATTGTTTACGGTCGTTCGTGTACATCTTTTCTATTTAACGGTGATTGGCCAATAAGTAACAAATATTGAAGAATAATGTTTAGTATTAAATTATCATAAATGATATTATAAATGTTACTATAAGTATTAAGTTATGATAATCATTATTTGTCTTTGAGAGCACCACGTCCCCAAAAT
>NC_068990.1:18951022-18951426 GCF_001194135.2 Octopus bimaculoides
TATATATATATATATATATATATTTATATATATACCAAAAGGGAAAATTATAACGGTCATTAAATATGTGTATTTATATTAATATACATACACACACTAAAAATTACATATATTTGTTACACCATGTGTTAACAATCAGCACAAAATATCGCCCGAATCTGTGATATTGGCGAATATGGATTAGAATAAATTGTTTACTGTTTATATGAGAATTGATTGGTCTAGGACGGTCATGTGACAGTGGTTATAATTAAACGTGGAACTAATTTAAGGATGTGATGGTCGTGTTAGAAATTATTAAGGTATGTTTAAGTATGAATAGCTGGTAGCGTTCAGATATGAAGCCTACTATTTCTCTGTCATATGTATGTATATATATATATATATATATATATATATATATA
>NC_068990.1:18951705-18953067 GCF_001194135.2 Octopus bimaculoides
GCAACTTTCGAAATGTCACAAGGGAAAATATATTTTTCGTTGTTTCTAATTTTGGAAATGAATGTTTACAAGAATCCAATTTCGTTTTGCCAAACACAGGTGGATATGTCAAAGATATTTCAAACAATTTCAATTTTGTTTTAGCAGCCATGAATGTAAAATTTTCAATAGTTCACACAATGATATTAGTTAGATAACTAACTGAAAATATTAAAAACCAAAATAAATTTTATATATATATATATATATATATATGTTTAATTTCAAACACAGTATGACAAGTAAAACAAAAATATGAAATTGATTGATTACTGTTGCACTTGCAACCGCTGGTGCTGCTAGCATTAATTTTGTTGTTTGTGTTATTATTGTTGATTATGAATTGTACGTCTTTTGAGGGTTTTGTTGATTATGAGGTTACTCATGGTATCTATTCTGAAGAAGCACAATGATATTCGTGACGACCATGATAATGATGATGACGATGATGATGATGCTGTATTAGATGGTGCTGATGATAATGATAAAACTTGTTAGAAACTTCTCGAAAACTATACAATAAATACGAAATACATCTCAATTTACACACACACGCACTCGCACTCACACACACATACACATACGCACGCACAAACATATAAATATCAAAGAGATATATCTTACAAATGCAGAATATAAGTTCTATTGTAGATATATATTAAATTAAAAATATATGTATTTTTCAAAATATTCTTATGATCTGTAAAAGAGATTTATGAATAGTGAATATTGTATGGAGACGTGTAAATATGTAATTGGTTTTAGTATGAAGCAAACATACAGAACGATGTTTCATTCATAAATATTTTATCAAGAATACTTTTCTACGTGTATGAAAATATTTCTATCGTTATTTCGCTTTTCCATTTATTGTATTATGTCTAGTGACTGAAATATTCGACATTTACACAACCAGACCCATGAAAATATGTAAATAAATAATGGTTATTTTATGTAAAGGCAGAAATAAACATACTTATCGTCACCAAAACTCGCCTACACACTCATTTATAATAATAATATGTTTTGACATGAACAAAAAAGCACAGTAGTCAATACAATACTAAACGTAAATATGATACAGACCGTCAATGATAATATATCGTTATTTTAAGTTCCATGACGAGCAAATCCTATCTAATCAGCTGATGATAACCAACGAGCATATAGTAACGTATACTTGTGGTGTATTGTCGAAATGTAAAGCCTTAAGGAATGCATTGTAACTTAAAACAACTTTGAGAAACCTAACCCATTAAATTGTAATATTGATGAGGTGGGCGTATGACACCTAGTTATATATATATATATATATATATATAT
>NC_068990.1:18953781-18958194 GCF_001194135.2 Octopus bimaculoides
ATATATATATATATATATATATATATACGTACACACATATATACCTATATATATATGTATATACATACATGTTGATATACATGTGTATGTATATATATCTACATATACATGCATGTACACACACACACAGTTATATATATATTTATGCATGTTTATTTGTGCCTTTCTTTATGTATGTATAGATGTTGATGTTGTTCATTGTCAGAAGATATTAAAGAATCCAATGAACCGAGTTTACGGTCATTAAAATATTTAAATATATAAATAAATTAAGTATTTGACACACCTCATTTCCATTAAGAAGTTTAACATTTTCATAAGATCAATTATATCCCACTGTAAATCAATAACGTATCGATATTTTATAATGAATTTATAACCTCTTCTAAGGAATACGACTGTAAAGCAATTTTGCGTATGGCTCTACTATGAAAGCTGAATCTGCGAATAAAATATACGAACGCGATTTCGCGCTGCACATAATTAACCCTGTCTGCAAATTTTGAAAATTTGTAATAACTAAACAAAAAAAAAAACATAAACGAACGAAAAACAAAGGCGAAAAACAATTTTAGAATTAAATGTCGGTCTTTTACTTGTTTTGATCATTAAACTGCTGCCATAGTGGGGCACCGCCTTCAAGGATTTTGATTCGAACGAATTGACCTTATTACTTTTCTTTTTCAGCTTAGTAATTAGGCTGCTGGAAACTTTTCCCGAACCGCTAGATTAGGGGGGCGTTAACACACCAAAGCCGATTGCGTAGTGGAGGTGGGGGAGCAGTCGTAGATACAAAGAGACGCACACACACACGCACACATACATACAACGCGCACGCGCATAAACATATATAAATGCGACGGGATTCATTCTGTTTCCTCTCACCAAATACCCTCATGTGGCTTTGGTCGGCCCGAGGCTACAGTAGAAGATACTTGCCCAAGGTGCCAAACAGTAAGTACTGAAAATTTTGGCAGAAGGCCAGCAGTTTCGGGGCAAGAGCTAAGTCTATTGTATCGACCCCAGAACTTGAAGGGATAATAGGCAAAAAGGAACTTGATGCTATTTGAACTCAGAACATATAGATGAATGGAAAATTGCTAAGCATTTCGTCCGGCGTTATAACGATCCTGCCAACTCTCCCTCTTGATTTGACAATATATTAATTTCTCCACAGTTGCCTTTCCATCACAAAGTTGCCAAATAAACGGATTTTTAACTTTGGATTTTTCTATTTTATACACTGCGTGTTTTTCCTCTGACATGTTTTCTATTGGGGCACTCGAAATTCTTATAGAAACATATCTCAGATTTTTCTCTTATTAATATTTATCAGCACAATATATTATTTACATGATGTCTTTTGTATTATCACGAATTAAGAATTTTGAAAATCGCGCTGATATTGGTTGTGTTCCGTTTATGTAATTAGCTGCCTGCTATAAACCGTATCGATTGAATTGATTATGTTATCGATTAAAACTTTATGCCATGTGCTGTGACAAGGTAAAAATCAATAATTATTCCACACACCAGCAGTTCATCGCGTATATTACAGTAGTCAACAGAAAGGCACATAGTATATGACTGACCAAGTTATTTTGGTCTCTCGGTAGAACAAATGTAATTTCGAGATTTTTGAAGTGAAAAAGATGAAAAAAAAATCACATTTGTATGAAATGGTACGCGCCTATGAATCGTGCCAATTATAATATCAGTCAATATGCCATCCAAACTATGTGCTAGAGTCATGGGTTTTGTCGGGGAATTTTAAGTTTTGCCCTGTCGAGAGGCCATAGAATAATGCTGAGTCAGGCTTATCCGTAAACATTACCATAGGAAATACTAATCTGCAATGTTAGAATTCCATTTGCCGTTGCAATAATAGGAAAGCGTATTGAAATGATAGTTGAATATTCAAGCTATACTTATCATCACAATTCAAGCTGCACAATCTGTAATCTCACCATTATAATCAAGTCAATGTTTATCGCGTTAGGAATCAAAGTTTCCTCACATTATATCTCGCAATCACTTAAATTTCCGTTTTAATAATCCTGGAAATCATATCTTTCGGAATGCAGATAACCATTATGTATTCTCTTCATGACTTCGTTAGACGAAAATGCGTGTATGTATACAGTTATCTCAATAAGAAAACCACAGAAATTACATTACACAATCGAAACATTACTTAAAGCTTCAACAACCAACGAAAACGTGACGAGAATGGAATGCAGGTTCTGAGTGCATCAGAACATTATGATATTCTCAGAGGCAATTATTTTGCGATGTACAAAACTTGTCAGAAGTGTTTCAGATTGCGATGTACTTACTGCAACTATGTAGCTACATGTATGGAATGTGCTGATATCCACCCCAAAAGAGAAATATGCAAGACGTGATTTTTCCTATGTTAAGGTTACGCTCACATTACATAGTAAATACCAGATTTTTAAGTCACCGAATTTAAGCAATAACAAGGATAAATATTGCTGAGGAAATTCTGAAGAAACAATTATTTGGTTTCTTATTGCACGAACCAGAGTATGTATTTATAATGTATTTTAGTATCAATTAAGTGTTTGTCTATAGAATTAAGCTACTATAAGGTATTTTCCTAGACGTTACATTATTAATACATTCTTTTATTTTATTATTAGTATAAGCAAAGTAATTTTGGCTATAAAATGTTAATCTCATTCTTGTTATGTTAAGATTCTACTCATATTAACTATTAAATACCAAACAGCTTTGTAAGTCTCCCAGTTTAAGAAATAACAAGATAAATATTTCTATTTACTATCTGAAATCTTGTGGGAGTGGACTAGTTGATTACATTGAGGCATGTGTTCATTGGTATCTATTTCATCGACCCTGAAAGGATAAAACATGAAGTTAAACTCGGCGAGATTTGAAATCAAAATATAAAGACACAAGAAATTCTGCAAGGCATTTTCGGCATTTTGTCCGCAAGATATTTTCTCCGACGCTGTTACGATTGTGCTAGACAGTATCAGCACAATTATTTGAGGAATGTTTAAAATTTCAGTACAAGGCCAGCAATTTTTGGGGAGGTTGTAATTCAGTACCATCGACGTCAGTACCTGAAGGGTTCTTTCCATTATCTACCTGTGGCCAACTTTACATTTTATATTGAAAGAATGAAGTGCAACACTGTCTACATGCAGAATATAATCTCAAAATGGGAGAAACGATTCAACCAGTCTGTACATTAATTATTATTATCATAATAAATGCAATGCAATTTCGACTATAAAATGTTATTTTGATATTGTTTACGAATTCACTTTTCCACAATATATTTCCTGGTATGATTTTTCAATAAATTCATGTATTAACTTCATATCTATTAAATAGATAGTATAGAAGCCGTCTGCGACATTTTCCAATTTGACAGGTGAGACAATAGATACGAAACCCATATCGAAGTATAATATTAAAGTTATTGTTCTACACATCAGTCAACTCAGCCAGTGAAATACAGTTTGAATTTACACTTCTCCCAAGATACAGGCGCAACGCGTGTTTGTGGGTGTGTATAACACGCACGCACATATAAATATATATATATATATAGATATATATATATATACGTATAAATACATATGTATGAGTACGTATGTGTGTTTACATATTCATGTATATATGTGTATGTGTGTGTTTGTGACCATGTGTGTACGTGCGCGCCTTTGTGTGTGTATATTTGTGTGTGTGTGTGTGTGTGTGTGTCCGTTAACTGATCCTGTTTCAGAAAAATGCCTTATGGAATATATTTTCTTCCAATATTCCTAGTAATAATGACTTAATTAAATGTTTCTAATCTGAGATTGACATTTTCAATAAGATAATTTCAAATTGATATAACGGTAACCTAAAGTAGATTAGTATTAGATCTCATACTCTGATTGTAAATGTGAATTTTATTACTGCGATGAAACGATAACTACTAAGAGAATACGTAGCCACCAGGTTATTTTTTAACCTACTAGAAATAGAAGCCAAAGAATATTTAAAACAACAGCTCCGTCTTGAGAAGGTAAAACATCATAAGAAAAGGCTGGTTGTTTTCATTTGGAAAGCCTTGACAAAAGATATTTCTATCAGCTTTAAGAAACGTTAAGCAAAGGCGACAACAATGAAGATGACGACGCATGGATATAATATAATAAATAAAACATACAAAAATGTAACATACCTTACCGGTGAGAAATATTAATTCCAATAAATGAAGGGAACGTCTACAAGATCAGTAGGGTGCTAATGGATATTACAGTATTATAGGTATTGTCATGTTTGGCCTATGACAACTGTCTCGTTTAATAGGATTTGAGCTCAAAATTTGCTGAAACAGAGGCAACGATAATATATATATATATATATATATATATA
>NC_068990.1:18958970-18963667 GCF_001194135.2 Octopus bimaculoides
TACAATGAAGTAGAGAAATTTGAAAAGACAACACGAAACCGGTTATTTCTCCAAATACAATGTTTATATACCCAAAAAATTTTATAACATTTTTCTGACATAATTTAAATATATACTTTAACCATGTAACACAAGCCTTCTGTAGTTTTTTCACTCTTATTATCTTTTATACATCCACGTCCTTTCACATACCAACTTTCTCACCTATATATATATATATATATATATATATATATATATATGTGTGTGTGTGTGTGTGTGTGTGTATATGTGCCGCTTTGCTCATTCAAACATTATGTCTCGTAATACGCAGGCGCATGAATACACATTTATATGTCTTCATGTGTGTACGCCTACGCACACAAAGGCAAACAGACAGAGATAAATAGATAGATAGATCGATAAATGTATTAGCGTTTCAATGTTGAGTTAGAAATTCCTATATATGGAAGAGTGGAACCAAGTATTTAAACGCTGTCATTCGTAAGTTTTTCGGCTTTGAGTATCTCTGTAACAATGACCTATTTCATATTTCAAACTTCAAATGATATGTCGTAAACAACATATATAGATATATATGAAATGTAAATACAAACGGAATAAAACAAATTTCTCGTAGAACTGACTAGTGGTTGTGGAGATATTAGGGATTTTCGCGGTATAAATACCCGGAACGGTGCATAATATGAAACTCTCCTGAACTTAAACTTAATCGTGATAGGGAAAATTTTTTTAACTTTTGGATTAGACACAGTGATTTGACAACGAACAAATACGATTTGCACTTTTGCAGTGAATGTTTCTATTTTCGCTTTTGCTAAACACAATATTTTAATCATTTAGAACTATCTTTAAGGGAATGTAATTTTAAAAGTGTAAGTTGTTTGTACAGTAAATATTCATACTTTAGCTTCCTTTAAACAGACAATATTTTAATGTTTTTTTTTTTTTTTCAATTATTTTACCCGTTCGTAACCTCGGTGTGAAATGATTTTCCTCCATAGGTATTGTTCGAGTACATTCAAGATATCTCACCTCTAAATATTTGCCTGCTATTTCTAGAACGCTCTGCAATCACGTAACAGCTTTTTGCGATAAAGGACCAGAAATACCCCTTACATGGTGGCAGGGCGTGCAAGAAATAGCCAAATCTTTCCTTTTCTGGGGAAAGGAGCCGTTTACGCGTGATTTCGTTGTCACATTCATTGAAAGTATGGGAAATAACATGGGAAAGAAAAAAAACTCCACGAAGCAAAACATTGTTGCTAAGAGACTCAGACTTTCCTAGTGACCCAACGGGTAACGGATAGTCTAGTATATATATATATGAATATATATATATATATATATATATATATGTGTGTGTGTGTGTGTGTGTGTGTGTGCAGACATGGATGTGTAGCAAGAAGTATACTTCCCAGCTATATGGTTCCGGTTCTATAGCAGAATTCGACTAGGGTGCCACACAGTACCCAGTGTTGCACTCTAGGCAAGTGTATTCTTATATAGTCTCGGTCAATCAAAACCTTGCGAGTGGATGATGTAGATGGAAATTGACCGAAAACAGTGGTGTTATATATATATATATATATATATATATATATATGTGAGAGAGAGAGATAAGCATACAGACAGTGATGCATAAACACATATCTGTGAATGTGCGTTTGTGTGCGGCGTGCATGTATGCGAGTGTGTGTGGTATGTGTGGTTGTGCCTATGCATTCGTGTTTGTGCCCCACTACCAATTGACAGTCGGTTTTGGTGTGTTTACGACCCCGTAATCTAATAGTTCGTTAAAATTGCAAAAACTCATAAGTTTGTGTGCGTAAGTGTATAAACTTTTCATTTTTCAGTATAAAATATATTCTACTGCTTTAATCTGATAATATTCTTCGCAGCTATCCTGTGGTGGTGGCAACTACGACTATAATTACTTTAAAATCTTGAAGCCTGTTAAAAATACAGCAATTATTGTTCTTTTTAGAAATCAAACGGAAACGAAATTGCTAGCAAATATCAGATATATAACTTTGTATGTAGATACATACACATGACCATTAAATTTTCATAAAATCACGTCCATATCTCTGTCTTTGACGGAGCATATAGTTTGAAATTTATAATAGTTTTTCTATGTTAATTGCATTTACACTAACTGCATTTTGCCATAAAATTTAAATGGCTCTTGTTGGCACAAGATTTGGAAATAAGCCGAATAGAATTCCGCAGTGCATTTGCACCAGTAACTACGCCATTATTGAAATCATTGTAAGTATTATAAAAGATTGTTATAATTGCGTTCCAAGCCGATTGCCGAGGCTGTTTCTCTCCCTAATTGAAGTCAAATAACTTGTATGATATCATCTTCTTTAGCAAAGCATAATGATGCATACCAATACCTCCCATCATGATTATGTTTGGTTTCTGTTGCGACAAAATACAGAAAAAATTCATCTAATGTAATTTGCAGATATCTTCACACAATGAATGATTAGAGATGCCTGCGCTAAACAAGACAATGTTTTCTGTATTGTGTTATTTAATAGGCTGTAGTGAACGCAAATATTCATAACACCAGTGCTTTAGTCGCTGATAGTAGTAGGAACAATATAGCATTAACGAGTGCTTCAGTGGATTGATACCTTCAAATTATCTTAGGAGAAATAAATGAATTGATGATGAAAATTTTTCAAGAGTGTCGTCGCATGTTGTAACCAGTTAGAAGAACTACAAAGAATAAATAAAAAAAACATGGTAACAAATTAATTTCAAGTTATTATTTTTCTCTTTAGCATTTTCTGGAACAATATAAGTATATTTGCTCTCCGCCTGGGGTTTGTACTTGTAAAAAATTACAGCACTTAGTCACTTCACAATAGTTCTGAATTTACATGCCGACAAGGACGATTTCGCTTTCCAAACTTCTAGAGTGACAATAATGAATTGTCAGTCAAAACCTAGGCCGAATCCTAGATTCGTGGTTGTCTGTCAATGTTGGAATCCCAAATTTGATATCTAAAACATCTCGATTAAGGTCAGTGGTGCATTGGCTACTCTGAAATTCAGGATACTTTAGTTTTGAGAACGTTTTACAATTTTTATTCATTTATTTCCCCTTAGTTTTCACAAAGTATACGCACCTAATAACGAATAGGGGTGTTGACTGGATGCGCATTATCTGCAAATATACTTTACATCAATTCTTATTCAAACTCAATATAACTGGAGATTGTAGTTTCCTCTGCTATAATGTACAACAGAATTTATTCCTTAGCTTTTTAAACTATTTAATCATCGCACCTAAATTCTTAAGAGCATTCTATGTATAGGAAAATGACTTATGGCTACAAAATTTTGAGTTTTCAGTTTTATTTTGTGTATGTATAGTATGTCTAACGAGTCGATCTGTAAATTGATGGAAGCTCCACTACTTTAGTTGTAGCATTTTGCAGATGGCTCACCCGGTTTAAATCTGAGTACCTTTTAAATGCCACAGGGGAAATTATGTTTAAGTTTTCCAAAATATGTGGAGTAAAAGCTTTACAACTGCCGGCGTGTGTGTGCCAAGCTGTCTCTAAATACATTTCTAATATAAGAATTTAAGACTGGCGATTTTTGCCTCTAACAGTATATATATATCCTTCATATTCGTGGTTCTTTCTGTTGTTTCTATATGAAGGATTTGTGCATGGATATCGATTGTCATCCACGGTACTGAAACTAGTTATGGTGGAGATATAATGTCTAAAGGCATTCCAACTAGTTCAGGGTAGTAGTATCTTTACATCGTCATTATTGTCGACATCTTTGTTGTTATTATTGGTGTTATTAATCGTACCAATGCTTAGCAGCTTTTGTTCCGAATCATTACGTTCTGAGTTCAAATTCTGTCGAGGTCATATTTACGTTTCATCATTTGAGGATGATAAAACTATTTACAAATAAAACACTGAGGTCGATGTAGTTACATGGCAAGAGTATGTTAATAATTATATCGAGAACTTGAAATCAGATTATTGTTTATCTCACTTGGATAAATAATTTCCTCTGCACAACACACATTCGAAATTAATTTGATCTTGTTTTGTTATATATCAAAACATGCCTCATTTTGGAAGAATTTAAAGAAAAATCTCACGCTTTCAGGAAGAGCGGTTATGAATTAGATGAAATGAAAATGTTCTATTCGAAAATCAATATTCGTCGTTATGTTACCCTTCAGGGGTTTAATTTATCAAAGAAAAAACCCTTTTCTATCAACTTGCTACATTATAAGAAAATAATCTCAATTGAAACATGATTTTCATATCTAGAAATATTTTCGTCCAGAAAAACAGCCACATCAACAACAGCAGAGCAAATATTCAAATACAAATTTCATTTGAATATGCACAAAATGAAATGGATAATCGATTGGAAGCACGTTAGTGTATTGGTTGTTATTTTATCGATATCACTGAATTTGGAACTTAAAAAACAAGATGAGATACTTAAAAATAGTGAGTTGTTTACTTCAGAGTTTTTCATTCTCTGCAAAAATACTTATCATTGAATTTTAAAATAATGTTTACTTGAAAATTTGAAGCTTGCGTTTCTTATGGAAAATAAATACGTTGAATGTTTGTTTTTGAAGAATATATTTCTTTCAGATGTTTCAGTATATATATATACATATATATATATATATATATATA
>NC_068990.1:18964143-18965328 GCF_001194135.2 Octopus bimaculoides
ATATACACGTTTACCGTCTGTAATTTACAGGGAATTGCAAAATTTTTTTGAAGATTTCTTAAATTTACTATGAGAGTGAAAATGTCAAACCGACACGGAGTTTGCATTTAATATGAAGAAAACATCATATTTTTTTTTCATACAAATAATTTAAGTGAAACATCTGGTGATAAAATAATAATAACTGACTGATTACGTAAGGCTATATAATATAAGGTGTATATCGTCTTTTGATATGAATAACGAACGGGATATTAGAATAAGATATGAAGAGGAAAGAATGTTGATATTCATAAGATAAATAGTTGGAGCATTTTTAAATATCAATAATATGCCTGCAAAATGAAGTTGAAGTACTGCACCTTTGCCATTTTTGCGAAAGTGTCTAACATAATTCTCCACCAGCCCCATATATCTTTAGGTCTATATGTTCTATCATTACAATTATAATCAAACACTTTGCCAGTAATTTTCATCGGTAGCCTTTATCGATTCTTCCAAGACTGTTTCTCTCCCTATCTGTGATAGGCATTGATTACAAGACATTTTCGGAACCATTTGCCAGCAGAACCTATCAAATAATCAATCAAGTAGTCTATCATAAGTTCTAGGTCATTGACTACTTCAGTGATTATCATTATTGCAGTAGAACTATAACCGTTTGGGAAAATCGCTTTCCTGGAGATGCATTTTATGAGATATAAAACTGCTTGCTTTTTGTAGATAAAATAAAAGCATAAATCAATAATCATAGAAGTGGGTATTGGGGGTAAAAACGAATGATTCACATATTGCATTTATTTTCTCAATGATACAGGAGATAGTTTATTTTAATCTATAATATTTTCAAAGGATTCTTTTTCATAACTGGAAATATTTATATTTATAAACACAAATATATTTCTTTCCATTACACAACTATTCAAATTCATTTATTAAGAGGTACTTTTTAGGGAATCCATTAGTACTTGAGATATTTTAAATATATGCCAGTGCAGTAATATTATGCGTATTTCATGCCTGAATACAGTGTAGGAGCTAATAATTGGGAAATTTTTAATTATTGAACATCAGGAATAATAAAATTGTGTTGGGTGGCAAGTAACTGATTCCCAAAATATTTCTTTAAAAAATGAACACCAATAATAAACATACATGCGTATCTAATATATATATATATATATA
>NC_068990.1:18965554-18968054 GCF_001194135.2 Octopus bimaculoides
TATATGTGTGTGTGTGTGTGTGTATGTTTATATGCATTTATATACATATATACATTACCCATCTGTTAATCTATCACTATGAATATGAATGTATGTGCCAGCGTGTGTGTGTGTGTGTGTGTGTGTGTGTTTGTACTTCCACATGCAGTTTGTACTTCCACGTGTACAGTTCTTCTAAATATATATTGAAAATATAGTCTTTGTATTTATTTGGCAACAATTTCTTCACGTTCATGTATGGAAGTTTAGTACTTTAGTAATAATAAATTACCGCGATTATCAACCTTTCAAAAACGTACCGCATTTAAATAGCAAAATCGTTTGCTTTTTGGTGCGTATAATAATCGTTTTGCAACTCTAATAAGCACTGTCATACGTTTTGACACCTATTTTTCATACTCAGTTGAATATGGTATGAATTTATTTTGTGTTATGATATCAATTCCACCTGTCACGAAGCATCATTATTTGTACCATTGTTGCGTTATTTCCTGTTTTTCTGTGCTATCGTATTTGCAGGATGCATAGCATTGCAAATTTTATTACTTATTCAAAGGAAGCAGTCATATAAATATAGTGCCAGGATGAGTTAAACGTCTTTTCGAATTTCAAGCTTTAATTAATAGTCCAGTTAGATTACATACTAAAAGCGTTTATTAATCAAGATATATCCCGTCATATTCTATCGTCTGTTGCCACTGCTGTACCAGCGGCCTGACTCATCGTATGTACTATTTGGCTGCTTTAAATGCAAAAAACTCACTGTGCACGTTTTCAACATTATTCACCTTGTAGAACACCTGTCCTTGTAGGAAATGAGGCATGGATCGAAAAAATCGTAATCAGAGAGTGTAATGTCTATACTTTAGCTAACCATAAGCTGCACTTCTGGCCCGTCAAGAGCCTCAATTTTGCGCTTGGTCACTTTGGCAGCATGTACTGTGTCATTGTTATGTTGTAGGACTGCGCGTCTTCCGTTCACCATTTCCGGGTGGCAGGCTTTCAGAGCATAAAATATTTGCTGAAATTCTTAAGCATACAGATTAACGTTCACAGCTTGACTATATGGGATAAGCTCAAACAGCAACAGGCCCCGAAATCCACCTAACACACAACATGGCCTTCTGTTCAATCTACCCTTATTTCACAAGTCCCGATGCCATATTTCTCTTATAAGCAATACCGAAATATTTAGTTTTCGTCCCCATTTACAATACAATGTCAAAAACGGGCATTTCAAGGATTTTCCAGCAGTTGCTTACAAATATCTACGTGTCATTGCACCTGATTATTTGTCAGTTACTTAGGTACTTCTCAACAACGTCTGTGCAAAAGGCCACACTTATAGAGGTGTTGGGTGATGCTGATTTATGAGTGACGGGGATCTTCCGACAAGGTACGAGTGATTGCTTTTGGCTGTTGTTTAGCCATTTCAAAAAATTGCCTCATCTTCCGCAACAATAGTTCTCCCTGATCTTGGTTTCGTTTTCGAGGCTGGTGTCACCTTCTTTAAAACGCGTTTCTCACATTTGTTTTACACATTCTTTAATAGTTCTTGCGCCGTCCACATCATGAATTTCTTGTGCACCCCCCCCCCCCCTTGCACCCATGTAGTGTAACCTGGCTCTAATTGCAATTTTTTTCACCATTCATTATCAAAGCTTCAAAATAAAGAATAAACAAGTAATATAAACATTTATGTTATATATAAAAATAAGGAGTAAGCAATTCGGCGTCGATGGGACAACAAATTACATCAAATTAATGATATGATATGGAAATACAAATTGCCCAAAATTATTACTGAAAACCCAATAAGCCTTTGGACACAACCCAGTGCATGTACGAGGAAGAGTAATATTTCGTATGGTCAAGTTCAAAATATTTCTAATATATTCACGGCATTTCATGATGGCGTTTTATTATTTATTAGTTATTTATGCTTTACATTTTAGCGTTTGCAGTAAATTATTCGTGTTAGCATAGGAGTAAGTGTAAATACATTTTATGCGGTTCTGTAGAATAGGTCTTTATAACTCTTTCATCTATACTATAACTAGAATGAATTTGGCTTATGTAATACATTTTATATGTTTTGTTTATTTTTAATAGATGTAATGTCTGATGTGTTTACAACATCGCATTAGCTTCCGCGTCTATTTTCTTCCGTTGATGAGTGGTGATTTTATTCTCTAATTTTATTTGTGCTGTGTTTGATTTTTAGAAGAAAGCAGAAAAGAAAACTACATCGCTGATAATATATTGAAACAAGGATAAAACTCATCATTTTGCTAGACTTGCAGTGTCCAGAAATATTAATGGACCGAGAGAACATTGTGCTCTCCTACAAAACGGTATTGGGAAACATTATGCTTTCGAACAAAACAGAAAAAATAAATAGAAAACAAGAAATTATATTCCAAGAATGTTTCTAATGCGAGCCATTGGAATACATATCACACACACGTATAATAATGTAAGACGCACCTTCCGCATAGGA
>NC_068990.1:18972008-18974388 GCF_001194135.2 Octopus bimaculoides
ATATATATATATATATAAGTATTCATTTATATGTATGTGTACATATATTAGTGCAAAAACGAACAACTATCGTTAGGTTTTACATTATTGTGGACTCAATCACGGAAGGCAAAATGCATGGCGTGTGTTCAAGATCATTTCCGAATTTCATAGGAAATAAATGTACAACCTCGCATGCTTGAAATGAGAATGGACGTCTCATGTTTGAAATGAAAATGGTATAAGTGTCATAGTTTACGGCGAACTGATATCTATGAAAAAAAATCCTATAAGGTCACTTGTACTGTTAGCAAGAAGAGTAATTCCGCGTAAATTACGCTTTAATGTATAAAAGAAGAAAAAAAAGAAAGCAATTTTACTTTGGATAAGTCCAATAAATACTGTAGAGCATAAATATATATATAAAAAAAGGACAATGAAAGTGCTATCGCCTTTGATCGTTTGGTTTTATCAGAACTCGCAGCGGAGCTGAATAGCAATCGACGGCAGCAGTAGCATCAACACCAGTATCAGCATCAACACCAGCACCAGCACCATTGTCAGCACCGTTACTACCACCACCAACACTCCACCCTCTCACCACAACCCTCTCACCAACACCACGACCCTAACCCCTCTCCCACCACCACCACCACCAAATTTATGGCGGTCTGTTTCTGCTTTAATGTGCTTTGGTGTAATGTTCAATAGAGCGGGGCCTATTGAAGTAAAATAATTGTGCCGTATTGTTATTAAGTGATGCGAATACGATTTATGATGTGGACGGATATCGCGGGCCCAAGATGTGGGTGTATCATAAAGGTGATGCCAACATCATTTGGGCAATACTTATGGAATATTTTCCACATCAGGTAGACGATGTAGCGGACACGGCTTTTCTAGTCGACCACAATAGTTAAAGCCTGTCATGCATCCATCATTTTTGTAATCGACATTTGAGATGCTTCAACTTTCATGATACTTTGCTTCGTGTGGGGAGACCACAGTGGACAACAGTATTCAAGGTGGGGAGAGGGAAAAGTGGAGAGGAGAAGGATAATGTTGGGGATATCTCTCGACTGGAAGGTACTGAGAATCCAGGAACACATTCTGCGGGCCATGTCAACTGTGCTGTACTTGATGATGTCAGCAGTGTAGATGATGTAGATGATGAAAAGAAGTAGGCCCATCGCAGTACCTTGTGGAATAGCACTACTGACTTTGGCTGGGCTTGAGTTGATGGGGAGTTGGTGCATTGGGGTAATAGCATAGGATGCTATAGAGTGATGGCTGACATGTTTTTGTATCTCTTTTGTCAGGTTCAACATGGCTAAAAAAGGATTGTTGAGTATATTTATTAGGTTGATAGGTTAATATATTTAAATTCAAGGTTATTGATGTAGATATACATGTTATAAATTAAATAAAATAAAGGAATTTGGCAAACATTAATTTTGCCTGTTCATCAAAAATATGTCTGTTTCAGATTTTTAATTGAGAGTTGGGCCTGATCGGTGATTAATATTTAACAGCTGCGGTATTATAACTGTACTAAGGTAGCATAATAATTTGCTCTATAAAATGGGGCTAGAATGAATGGTTTCACGAAAATTTAACTATTTTATTTATTAGAAATTAATTTTTATAGTGAGAAACAATTATACACCAAATAATATCATTAAACCCATATGCAAAAAGTACAAAATTTAAACTTTACCGTAATTAAAATCGATAAAAATTTTCTTTCCCCTCAGTATGACAATACTTGCTTTGTTGGACAGGGTTGTCATGTCCTCCTTTTGTTGGGTTTGTTGTTGCCGTTGTTGTTGATTTTGTTTCTGTGTCTTCGTGAAAAGCCTGGATCAACATTACTGCAGTTGGCTCTGTCTTTACTGTGTTGGCTTGGACCCCCTTTACTGTTAATACGTCGGGTCCCTGGAAGATGAGTGAAGGAACAGTCACGCAACACAGTTTTTCGCTTTGAAAATACTGGCAGATGCTGGGATTTCCGTATTATGCGTGTTTTAACGTTGAGTTCACTATTTGGTGGTGTTGATGTTATTGTTGGATGCGTGCTTTGGTCTGCGCTCGTAGTGTTTGTTTGGAATGCGCGTTTACTGCCAGGTAGATGTTTGAAGATGCAGCCACTACGTGTACAGAGCCTGTAACGTTGTGAATAATGGCATATTTTAGGGTTTCTTGTTCGTGACGTGGGACACACATTCTGCTTCATAAATTTTTAAAGGTTATTTATACTACAGTAGGACTGACGGGGCGATATGGGGTTTATATTTAGTATTTGAAGTGAGATAAGACGACGGTGAAAGGGGTGGTGGTGATGATGATAATTTGGTGAGAGAGGTTCAGAAATATCGTTCAGTGTGTGTGTGTATATATATAT
>NC_068990.1:18974846-18978290 GCF_001194135.2 Octopus bimaculoides
ATATAAGTATGTGTGTATTTATATATATACATACAAATTCGCATTACATATATGATTTATGCATACATACAAAACCATACTCTTACGAATCATAAAAATATGCGGTATGTTTGTAGTTGAGTCGCATTTTATGATTAGAAAAATATCTCATATGTAACAAAGCTAAAAATGTACATTCGAAGATATCTAGGTATCGTTCACCTTCGTACATAATCAGGGCAATACTATGGAGAACTTCTATGCTGTATATTTCCATAATACATCGGAGGTGTGTTATATTGTTGTCGAATCTATATATGCTATCCTAAATTAATTCAATTTTTAATTTTGACATTGTACCGGTGCTATTCTCTCGTGTGTAAAAAATTCTGTGTTTAAAATTTCTGTAATATTAAATTGTGTTATTGATTTTGATAATCTGATTGCTAATTTATGTTAATGCATATTTTCATTTTGTTTGTGGGCAAACAAAATTACTATGCGGTGGCTACTGTTGTGAGATAATTGCTGACTTTCGAATGATGGTTCCCAGATTTTCCCTTTGGAGAACCGCGACCTAATGCACTTTCCATTAATGAAAAATTGTCACCTGTGTCAATATGCCTCTACCAATCAGCACTGACTGTCTTGTGTTTGCGGTAGTACACAGAGACAAAGAGTTTTCCTGCCAATATCGTAGAACTTTTTGTCTGACATTTAAGATTAGGCAAATGAATTAAGCGTCCGACAAAGCTTTTACCACATGTACTCGTCTCTCCTTTCTTAAGCCTCGTCTAACGCTCTGGCGTAAGGGTGAATTTCAAAGCCAAATATATAGAGAAACATTTGCGATGTTTGATTATAAGCCAAGATGTTTGTAATTTATAGAAAGATGAACTTTGGTGTAGATTATGTCACATTCGCTTATTGGTTGACCAATTGTGATTATGAATGACAGAAAAACTGAAAACTCATTGAAGCTTGCTGTTTAAAGACTGACAGTCAAAATTCGTCAGCACAGCAAAAGCTACATATGTTACGATTCCTATTCTATTGACAACAGAACACATGCTCTATTCTCATAGTTTTAACCCCTCAGTCCAGGTGTCCCCATGGAAATAATAGGCGCAGGAGTGGCTGTGTGGTAAGAAACGTCCTTCCCAAGACATGGCCCCTGATTCAGTCCCACTACGTAGTACCTTGGGCAAGTGTCTTCTAATATAGCCTCGGGCCGAGCAAAGCGTTGAGAGCCGGAAACAGAAAGAAGCCAGTTGTTTATGTATATGCTTATGTGTGTGTCTGTGTTTGGTATGTACATCCCCATAACTTAGTAATTCGGTAAAATAGACGGATAGAATAAGTACTAGGCTTACAAAGAGTAAGTCCTGAGGTCGATTTATTCGACTAAAGGCAGTGCTCCAGCTTGGCTGCAGTTAATTGGCTGAAACAAGTAAAAGAATGAAAGAATATATATTACACACATATAGTATGCTTAATGCTATGGGTTGATTGAGAGTTGTTTCAAGAGAGAACAACAACACCACGACAAATGCCTTCAGACATTCTTTTCTACTCTAGCCGAAAGGCCCAAAATTTAAGGGAGAGGGCCAGTCGATTAGATCGACCCCAGTACGCAAGTGGTACTTAATTTATCGACCCTGAAACGAAGAAAAGCAAAGTCGACCCCGGTGGAATTTGAACTCAGAATGTAAACACAGACGAGATAGCGGTAAGCATTTCGCCCGGCGTACTAACATTTCTGCCAGCTCGGCGCCTTAATGCCTTCAGACAAATGACGAATGAATAATTCGCTGGGAATTGTATCATCCAGTGTGCATAAAGTAACAATTAATTTGCTTAATTAGGAAAAGATATGACGTCATATCTTTATTCATAGTGGGTGATTTTAAAAAATGATGTTGTTTGGAACATAATTAGGTCTTCTGCCTGTCTGTCTAGCCAGCTATCGATCGATCTGTCTATCTATCTATCTATCTATCTATGTATCTATCTATCTATCTATCTATCTATCTATCTATCTATCTATCTATCTATCTAACTATATCTGTGTATGTATAGATGTATATAGACATAACATTATATATATATATATATATATATATAAATATAAATATATATATATATATATATATATATATATGTGGGGGGAGGGGTGTCAGAGAGAGAAGGATAACGAGAAGAAAGTGATGAGGGAAAGGTGAACTGATATAGTGGTATTAGTGTTCTGATCATGATTATTGCACCCGCTACCAAGATATCGACAAATGACTAAATATGTCTACGGCAAATAATAATTTGTTATGTCATAAATACAGGGTGAATAGACACACACTCAATCAAGCACACAAACACACACACAGATGCACACAAGCATGCGCGCACACACACTCATGTACGTCTATATAAATGCATGTATATATATATACATATATATATATATGTATGTGTGTGTATACACATGTCTGTATGTATCATATATATATATGTATATATATATATATATATATATATGGTGGTTGTCTACTCCTTAAACAGAGTTTGACCACCTCCTGCACCTACACCTTAGCCCTTTCATGGCGTCTGATGTGGCTTTTTAAACCAGACAGTGTTTTGAAAAAACACCCACACAGATTGCACCTCTGATTTGCACTACCAATACCTGCAAGTAAGTTCTGCTCATTGTGGATCCTAACATGTCTTTTAAGACCCCCATTGGATTTGCAAACCCTCTGGCACACACCACATTCAAACATTTGTGTGTATGCGCTTATATACATATATACACATGTGTGTATATATGTACACACAAATATAAATATATATATATACACATACTAGTATATACACAAATATATATATATATATATATATACATATATATATATATATATATGTGCATATATAAATGTATATTTAATTGTATCTATACACACACATCAACTCACAAACACAGACATACACATTTCTTCATATGTCTATGTAGATATGCAGCTTTGTGCGTTTGTGTGCGTGTATATGATTCTGTTTGTGTGTATATTTCAATACACATAAATACATGTGTGTGTATATGTGTGTGTTCCTACCTCGGCTGCTTGCCAACAGATTCTCCGCATAATATTAAATGTGGTGTAATAGTGAAGCAAATGCTATTTATGAATTGTGTAAGTAGGCCAACACAAGGGAAATCCCGTAAAATTCGTCTAGTTGCGTAGAATATGTTGATAAAAGATTCTCTTATTTCCACACTTTTATAATACCCAGGTAGCCTACTAAATGGAGCTATGCCAAGCGAGAAATTGGCTCGCTCTCTAATACGGTGACTCTAATCGGTAAAACATTTCTCACGTTTTCTCTATTATTAACAACGAAAACAGCATCAACAATAATGATAATCCTTTCTGCTATAGGCATACCGGCTGAATATATATATATATTTTTTTGGCG
>NC_068990.1:18978310-18978996 GCF_001194135.2 Octopus bimaculoides
GGGGGGGGGGGGGGCATGTGTATGTTTGGAGTGTGTTGTTAGTGGATTATATCGTCCCCAGATCTAAACTGTCACTTATTTTATCGACTTCGATCGACTTCGAAGAGATGAAGGGCAAAGTCGTGTTCGGCGTAAATTGAACATAGAACGTAAAGACGGACGAAATGATGCTAGGCATTTTGTCCGGTGTGCTAACCTGTAAAATATCAATTAGGCACCTTAATAATAATAAAGATAACAACAACAACAGCAACGGTAATGATTTCTTTCAAATTTTGGCACAAGTTCAACAATGTCGGGAAAAGTTGTAAGCTGATTCCATCATTTGTGTTGAACTGGTACTTATTTGATCGGCCTCCGAAAGGATGAGAGACAAAGTCGACCTCGGTTGAATTTGAACTTAGAACGTTCAGACGAATGAAATGTTGCTAAGTTGTCAGGCGTGTTAAGTTTCTGCCAGCTCACCAATTTTATAACACTACTACTACTACTACTACTACTACTACTACTACTACTACTACTACTACTACTACTACTACTACTACTACTACTACTACTTTCTTTTATTCATACAGCCTCGGTAAAGATGTTATTTAGAGAGAGAAGGAGAGTCGTTGATTTTACTTACAAGAGTTATTATTTACTTGCACGGCGAATTCGTGCGCGTAAATGCATATATGCGTGTG
>NC_068990.1:18979183-18993567 GCF_001194135.2 Octopus bimaculoides
ATATATATATATATATATATATATATATATATATAATACATCTAAGGCGAATATTGGTTTCCTCGATTAAAAATTACTATATTAGTACCATCATAGGTAAAGTATATATATATATATATTTATATGTGTGTGCGTGTGTGTGTATACATACACTCATATGTATGTATGTGTACGTATGTGTGTACATACATCCATATTTATATGTGTGTATAGTATATTTATAATTTTTAAAGAGAAAATAAATTGATTCAATATATAAAATCTAAGGAAACAGCAACTAGGTTTTTTTTAATCTTAAAAGTAAAAAAACATTTTATGTCTTTATGAAGGGATTTTATTATTTTATGAATTGCTACAATTACCTGCAAAAAATATATTATATTAACTCTTCAAAATTATGGCATGGCATCATCGTGGTTTTTGTGAACGAGTTAATTATCACCGTGAAATTTTACCACAATACTTTAATCAAATACCTGCTTTGCAAATCATACACGGAAACCCTGCAGTAGTGTGATAAAGTTGATTTTTCTGTTTCTTTTACTTGCTTCAATCTTTGGACTCATGCCATGCTGAAGCACTGCCTTGAGTGGTTTATTTGAACGACCCGCGTACTTATATTTTATATGTCTGGTACTTGTCCTATAATACTTTTGTTGTCGTTTCTTTTATTATTATTATTGCGAGCTGCCAAGTTAGAGTTATATAAACAAATCAACGGTAGTTGTCAAGCGAAAGGGACTGAATCCAGTCCTGCGTGGTTGAAAAGTGAATTTCTTTACCACGTAGCTATGACTGCACATATGGAACTTTCATAAAAAAATATTTGTTGAGGCAAAACAAAGTTCACGGAGTCTGATTTACTGACGAGAGAGCTTTAAATTTTCAGAGAAATATTGATTTCAAATTTTGGGTCGAGGTCAGCAATTTTGGACGAATGAGTAAGTCGATTATCTCGATCTCCGTGCTCAACAGGCACGAGGGAAAAAGGTAAATTCGAATTGCTACCTGTCTTGCTAGAAATAGCAGATAAATCGCTATTCACTTAAATTGTTGGAAAATGAAACACAGTTTTGGTTTAATACAAAGGGAAAACTAGTGATATTTGTGTAAGTGGGAAAAATCTTTACATAAGAATTAATTGTTTAATCTAACTGGTAGATAGTCTGCCACATTTTTCACAAGCTCTTTTTGAAACACGTGAAGGCGCGTGGCTTAGTGGTTAGGGCATTCGGCTCATGATCGTAAGGGCCTGAGTTCGGTTCCCGGCGAAGCGTTGTGTCCTTGAGCAAGACACTTAATTCCATGTTGCTCCAGTCCACTCAGCTGGCAAAAATGAGTAGTACCTGTATTTCAGAGGGCCGGCCTTGTCACGCTATGTGTCACGCTGACTCTACCTGAGAACTACGTTAGGAGTATGTGTGTTCATGCATACATGAACAATGAGGGCTGTGTGCCCAGAGTCAATATGGTGTGTATGGAAATGCTTGCGATGACACTATTCGAATTTATATTTGAACCCGGAATCTTCAGAGAAAATAGGAGAGCAGGAACATTCCTATCTTTTGACAAGAACTGGTGAATATGGTGAATACATTCTTTTGAATGTCGAGTAATTCATTATGACATAAACTGCGAGTTAGAGCCACCAGATAAGCAAGTGCCTCGAAATGGCGGAATCCTCTTAGTGAACAGGCGGACAAATTTCGAAAGTTGCGTATGTATGCCTGGAATAAAATGACGTACGTATGTGGATTTTTTCTACTGTATATTCCGGTACAGGATATGGAATTGTCAGAGAAAATGTGACTCTCTTTAACATTACGACCAGTATAAGTCTGTGATTTTTACGTATACTGGGGAATTCTTCATAGATTGGAGGAATGAAGTGCCTAGTTATATTTGATGAAGAATCTACATCGGATGGTCAATGAATTAACATATTTCCCCTTCTTCGGTGGTGTGCGTCTAACAATCTTCACATAAACACCAATTTCATTTTTATTACTTCTCATTTCTCACTAATGTTTCATTTCTTTACGTGTTTCCCATACGTATCTCTAACAAAATTAAAGGACAAATAGCCTTTATTCGTTCCCATTTGAATATTTATTCTGATATGCAGGATTCACTAATGAGTAAAAAGATGAAAGCAAATGTTTCAAATTGCTTTGAGACACAAACGCATGCGTTTCGCATGATCTTATGAAAGAGGGATTAAGTTCTAATAATGGTATATTTGACTAGACACATGGGTAACATCTAAAGTTGAGAATGTATAGTATCTTGCATCGTGTGTTTATGTTTCAGTGGAAGGATGAAAGACAAATCCGTTACCGGATTAATCTCAATTCAGATATTATTGCGAGATTTAATATTATATTAATTTTCCCCCCATGCCTATCATCAATTCATCGAATAGTTAGTTTGATAGGCCTGTTGTTGTTGTTGTTGTTGTTGTTGTTGTTGTTGTTGTTGTTGTTGTTGTTGTTGTTGTTGTTGTTGTTGTTGTTGTTGTTGTTGTTGTTGTTGTTGTTGTTGTTGTTGTTGTTGTTGTTGTTGTTGTTGTTGTTCTTCTTCTTCTTCTTCTTCTTCTTCTTCTTCTTCTTCTTCTTCTTCTTCTTCTTCTTCTTCTTCTTCTTATTATTATTATTATTATTATTATTATTATTATTATTATTATTATTATTATTATTATTATTATTATTATGTGTGTAAATGTCTAAATAAAAGAAGCGAAATATATTGCATATTATGAAATGAATATGGCTATTATTAAATCAAGTTTTATCCCATTTAATACACGATATATTTTCTGAATAAAATATGAATAATTTCTTATGCTGCAGAGTTCGTAAGAGAACGAAAGATTTTAGTATGTATACTAAAAAGTTGGGGATATAATCCTATGCTCTTATAAATATATGCATGTATATGTACTTCTATGTATATAAATATTTGAATCGTGCAAGATGAATGCTGGTGATATGTAGATGCAAATACATATCATAATAATACTTACAAATGATATACACTTCGAAACGATATCTTCTAAACATGATATCATATATAAAGGTAATTGCAATTTTTCATTTGTTTTTATCTCGTCTGACAAGAAAAAAATAAAACAATATTGATTTCTTTAGCAACGTGCTTCATATCTAAATTTATCAACAAAAAATACTAAATGAAGAAAAAATATTTTCCATTTGTAATGTATGATAACGATGGTATTATATCAGTATGCGGTATATTGTTTCTATAAATATATAAGAATTTATGTAATCTTGATATAGAAAAGAAAAAAAAAATAGAAACATTTACTCATCATAGAGAGATGCAAGTTCTTCGTTCAAGCGCTTTCCTATTTGTAGTAATAAACAAGAAGTTTTTTTCTCATAACATTTTTTCTATTATAAAATTTGCATATAAGAAATTTGATCTTTTTATTCTTTGATCTGTCCGTGTAAATTGTCTCATAAGCAATGCACAATAACAAAACAGTAATGAAAATCAATATACTACTTTAGAACAATGTATGTTTTGTTTTAAATTTTCAAAAATACTCTCTTTACAAGTAATGTGTTAAAAAACTGATTTCAAATGATCTTGTATACATACATAAGCATAAACATATATCCATACATACATATGTTGAATGTGTATGTATGTATATATATATATATATATATATATATACATACACACATACATAATTACACGCACACACAGATATATGTATATACACACACACACACACACACACACATATACCCCCCCCCCCCACATATATATATATATATATATATTCTGGCATACGCATTTATTCATAGAATAATATTAAAAATCTCCTCGATCAAAACTAAATTGCAGATGTATAATGGAAATGTAACGGCGAATAGCAAGGAGAGGCCTACCGGCCTACATACATACATAACTACCTACTGATCTGCACACGTACACACACACGTACACACACACACACACACACACACACACACACACACACACAAACACACACATATATAAAAAAAATATGTCCATTTTATTCTTCAATATTCATGAATATTGTTCAGTTTGGTATGTTCTAGCTTTGAGGTGATTCCTATTTTCTGCTCCTGCTTTTCTCTATCTCCTGTAAACTTGCAAAACAGTGCTATAGTATTCCTCTACACCCGTCTTTGCATTTCCCGTGTACATATACTTATTCTTGTGTATTCTGTGGAAGGACATTTTGGATATTATATTCCAAGGCTAAGGAATTTAGTTGTGTTCTATGGATTATTTCTCGTTTCATTTGCCACCATGTATTTGAGATTTATCGTCACCTCTTTCACATGCATACTTAGGTCATTTGAATATATTTTATGAAATCTTCGCATTCTTTGTTTCAGGTTTTCTTTGCGATTTCGCTTTTATTTTCTTTAAATGAGTGCATCGTGAGAAATATTCATTGTTCGTACTTACAAAATGCTGTACTCTGATCAGAGTATTCGATTAACTGTGGTCTATGACTGTGCTAAGAGCGTAAGATAATCGAATAGTTTGCTGTTTGGATTTAGAGGTTGTAATTTAGTATGTGAAACTGACTACAAAATATCAATTTTAATCACACTCTAATTATAATATTTATAATTAATATTTACAGCCAACAGTTCCTTACCACACATTTATAACAAAAGAAATTACACTTACAATATGTCGAATGCCTAAGATAGTAACTAACATGAAGTTATTAAACTTCATCCAATTTCACCTTATGCAGTAACAGTCTTTAAACTACTATCAGTCATTTTAGTACCAGCTATATTAATATCAAAGAGGTTATATAAAACAGTTTTAGGAATCTTGATTAAAGTATGAAGAAAATGGTTTACGAGAATCATATAGTAGAAAAAAAATTTGAACGTGTGGTAAATATAATAATTCAGTTGGGTCGATAGTTAAGTGACGAACGTATTAACACTTTCGACTACGTTTGATGGAACATCGAGTTGTGATTAATTGTTGATCTTTGGCTTGTTTATTTCTTACATTAACATTTTGCCAGACTCTACCAATATAAACCAAAGTTAAAATGAGTTTCCCCAGATTCGAATTCCATATTTAGATGATAGAACACATTGTAAAATGTCAGTCGTTGAGACACTCTGAATGATAATGCCATTCCAAAATTAGCAATGAAGGGAAAAAGAAAGGAAATGCTCCGATTCGAAAAGATACGTACGTATGTACATACATAAATACATACATATATACATACATAATACATACATACATACGTACGCACATGCATACATACTTGCATGAATACGCACATACATTCATTCATACATACATGAATTCATACAAATATATATATATACATACATAAATATAGAGGATGAGGACGTGACTTCTTTCAGTTTCCGTCTACAAAATTCACTCACTAGGCTTTGGTCGGCCTGACGCTATTGGAGAAGACAGTTGCCAAAGGTGCCAAGCAGCGGGACTGAACCCAGAACCATGTGGTTGGAACCACACAGCCACTCCTGCGGTTATATATACTGATATACAGTGCGTGTATATCTCTTCGTCATGTTACCTAAAACAATTAGCAAACTAAGACCTTTATGCTATAGTGCCGTCGGAGACAAACATACATACCCATATTTTGTATATTCTGCTCTTCTTGGTTTTAAGGATGTTGACAATGAGAAGGAGTAGATGGAGAATGAAGAGAACGAGAATTGGGAGTCCAGTTGTTCGAATTACTGTGAGACCTGTTTATGAATGTGGTTCAAGTGTATCCCTAGAGAAAGTTTAAAGCAGTATTGACGTAGATGTCTGGAATAGTAAAACACTAGTATAATTTCTTTAACATGAAGCGCATCTAAATGTCTTCCACGGATCAGTATTTTACGGAAAATGGGTAATGTTAAAATTTCATTAAACAGGGTACGATGAGGTGGGATATAAACTGAGACACTGTAGTTGCAAATCATCGTCGGAGACATGCAGGCATGACTAGGATTATTTCATTGATATATAAAATAGAACAAATACGCAATAGAGGATAATAAAACATCTGGACAGATAGACGATATAAAGGTAGACAGGAAAAAATTAGAGGGATAGTGGTGGTGGGGGGGATCATTCGTAGCCTTCTTTCGGCAGTCAAGTTATCAGATGTCCTTGCAGTTTCGGGCAGTTACATTTGAGTCCGTTCGATCTGGTTGCCCCGCCAAAAGTCTAAGCTAAGAGCATTAGATCTTTTGGTAGAAAGCTAGCGAATGTGTATGACAACAAAGTCGAACAACGGAGACCATGGTACACAATTAAACATACAAACAGCAAGAATATAACAAAAGGTTCTTTCGACTGAGGACGAATTAAACTAAGCTGGCATGTATAAAGTGAAAGCCTTAAGGCAGGAACATAGGTGATCGACATAAGAGGTGTTGGCGGTTGGCAGTCAGGCAAAGAAAGAAAGATCTTGGCTGGCTGGACACTGTTCATGGGGAAGGATAGAAGAGCGGTACGGGGCGGCGGGATTGCAGGATTAGAGAAAAATCAAAGAGACAAGATGAAAGGTAAAGGAGAGATAAACGAGTAGGAAAAGTGGGAGTTAAAGAAAAAGAGGGCCAACAAATATGAAAGGGGGGGGGCGAGATATACATATAATATATATATTGTGTACTCATTGGTTACGGGAAATTAGAAAATTAACATTAGTTTTGTGCCTATTATTGCTCGTAGCAATAATTAGAAAGTGAGGGAGAGGGCGAGAGAAAGAAACTAAAAGAGAGAGAGAGAGAGAGAGAGAGAGAGAGAGAGAGAGAGAGAGAGAGATTTGTTTTAGTTAATAAAGTTTGAACAAACTTCGCAAAACGTTATGTGTACTGCCTGCAATTATTATAATGCATACAAGCACGTATAGATAGATACACAGACGTATATATATATATATATATATATATATATATATATATATATATATATATATATATATATATATATATAGAGAGAGAGAGATATATAGTTAGATATATGCACATAGAGAGATATATATATGTATATATATATATATATATATATACATAAACCATATATGCATATATAATTCGCAATATACTGCATATGCTACATAAAATCTATGTGCTGTCGTATGACCTTCAAAATGAAGAAGAGCGTAGTTTATCAGAATCAATTTAAAGAATAACATCGAACTCAAGTTCATACAATGCAAATGTTCCACGCTTCCACATACACATGTTCTGACACTGACTGCAAATGTTTGCTGCTACTATCGATGAAGACGACCACTTTGATAAACATAATGTAAAAAAGATATTGATATCGATTTTACTCTATCTGAATTGTATCGAACTATAATAAGTTAGAGGCAACTGCGAAAATTAATCGAATTTGTGTCCATAATTTTTTTTATGACTTCTCTCATATACTGGTGATGAACATATACATACATACATACATATATGTATATATATATATATATATATATATATGTGTGTGTGTGTGTGTGGGGGGGGGTATGTATGTATGCATAACAACACATATATGCATGTATGTATATATAAAAATATGCATATAAATATATATGAATATATATGTATTTGTATATTCACATTTATCGCCAAATATTCACATATATCAATTCGCATATAGACATATATGCATTTATATATACATGTATATGAATGTTGTATATATATATATATATATATATATATATATATATATATATATATATATATCATACAGCAAATACACCAGTAACTACGTATTTACTCTATCAATAAATCGATATGGGATCAATATTAGAATTTGTTGAAGTGTAGAAGTGCTAGCGACATTACATACTAAAGACAGTGAAGAAAACCGAGCTTAAGTAGGAAGGAAAAAGAGATAAAACGTTTTGAACAGATTGCGAACCGCACAAATAAAAATTACTATTTTTTTCCCTCTCTTCCCTATTGTTCTCTTATGGAAGTCTCGGTGTAGTCTCTAACCCACCCCTCTTTTAGTACCACCCGTTAGTCAAGTGTATTTTGAAGTGTTTATCATTTTTATTGCTTTTTCGTTTTTTCTCTATTTTCTTTTTTATTTTAGTCGTCTCCACAGTTTGTAAATTTCTTCGATTCGCATTGATCAATATATTTGTGAGCTTAAATAAAATGTTGCAGTATTGGAATTACATTGATGATCCATTATATGAAAAGCGGGTTTAAAAAGAAACAAAAAAAAATATTAAATAAATGACATAACAAAAAGTGAACTAACAAATCATGGCAACCTAATTCGCGTTCGTTTCTCTATGATCTGCCTTATTGATTGCATACAGATTTTTTTCAATTCCTAATAATACATAGATAATAAAATTGTAATATATCACAATGTTTGTGTGAAGTAGACAACCTTGCCTATATACATTCACAATTATTTCTCCTTATGTCATAGAATTATCGATTAAAAAGTATCTATTGCTGTGGTTGCGGCTCGTTTTATTTTTTTACTTGAATATCTAACAATTCGTAGTTAATAAGCTGAAGTGCTATATGATCTCTAAAAACAATCTCATGTCCTAGACTTTAGGCCTTCTTTTGCTTGTCATTTTATTAGCCTCTCATTCATCTCTCTCTCTCATTCCTCCTCTCTTTCCTTCCCCTCTCTCTTCCTCCTCTCGCTCTCTCCTACTCTTTCTCCGTGTAACTCTGCTTTCTTCTCAGTACGACTAGGAGGCTCCTACAGAAGCAAATATCTGAAACGTGTATAACATCCATCCATCCATCTCTGTCTATCTATGTCTGTCTATCTTTCTATCCTCACACACACACACACTCACACACACACACACACACACACATATATATGTATATAAATATATATACATCTATATATGCATATGTTTGTATTCATAGAGAGATATTTAGCTATGTATGTATACGTATATGCATACACACATTCACACACACACACACATACACACACACACACACACACACACACACACACACACACACACACACACACACACACACACACACACACACACACACACACACACACACACACACACACACACACACACACACACACATATTTATAGAGAATGCATCTTCTGATAATTATATTATAAAACCAACGCCAATGTACACATAGCTAACTTAGAGCAATTAAACGCTCGTTAAGACTTTCAGCTTCAATATTCTTTGCATTTCATATCAGGAATGATGACCTAAAACCATTTCAGGAATTTTTTTTTACATTTTTAATATTGATTCCCTTTCAGTATACGCTAAGTCAATGTTCTCCGGAGATAAACATAGATAATTAAATTAACTCGCAAAATATTAATGTTTTTTTCTTTGAGCAAACTTAAAGTCCGTATGGTTTTACGCGCGTGCAATCTAAGTTATATTTGTTTACACTTATGCAGTCGGTCATATATACATTTCATAAATCGAAGAAATCTTTAAACAGTTTCGTAGGATCTCTTCAGATTTCATGTAACTCTTCAGAAGTTACTACACAAAAGTAAATATGCGAGAAATTAGTGTAATTGATCTTGAGCTTTCTTCTTTTTCAACCCCAGGCAAGCTCTGCTCGTGTAGACTCATGATGAATGCGATCTAAAGATAACAACCGCAGGTTATTTTCAGAGTAATATGCATCCAGAAATATATCAACCAATATCTCTTTCCTTTTCTTACTTAGTACTATGTATGTGTGAGGAGATGTTAGCTGATATTTCTAGGATATTATTTGACTGCGTAGTGAATCTTACGCTGTCATGTGTATATACAAGCAACAGCTTCTCAATGTATTTCGATTACTGAATTCAGAAATAAAGTACAGTTGTTAGGCTCGTATAGAGTCCGGCAAGTTTATAATATTTCTGGGAACGAAAAACTTAGAGGTATTTATTTCAAAAATACTTGAGAAAAGGGAGAGCCTATTAATAAATCTTTTCAATTTTGGGAAAAGGACAGCCATTTTTTAGAGACTGGAAATTCGACGGCGTCGGTCCCAGTATTTCACTGGTACTTTATTTTATCGACTCCGAAAGGAAAGGCAAAATTGACTTTAGCAGTATTTGATTACTCAGTATGAATTTTTAACGGTTTCAAATTTTGGCACTTTGCCAGCAAGTTTTGAGGAGGAGCTAAGTCGATTATGCCGAGCCCAGTGCTCAACTGATACTTATTTTATGACCCTGAATGGATGAAAGACAAACTCACACCGTTAGACCGCCGCAGAATCAATTAAGAATGCGACCTATAAGCTGGTACAAAATTATATTTGAATATAATAGGAAGAGACGGATATTTTCGTTTTAGCATAGATATGAACGATTATCAAGTATTATGTGTCTTGTAAACAACTTGCACATGCAAGTGCTACCAGTCAAGAATTCCGCATACCGGAAGCCAGCAAGTGTATGGGGTCATCAGGAGAGAATGCGCGCCGTTTCGGGGC
The DNA here is from genome assembly GCF_001194135.2 of Octopus bimaculoides. Classification (NCBI taxonomy): domain Eukaryota; kingdom Metazoa; phylum Mollusca; class Cephalopoda; order Octopoda; family Octopodidae; genus Octopus; species Octopus bimaculoides. Next base: position 18,989,663 of record NC_068990.1, read on the forward strand.
CTACCTCTCGACGGCATCAATGCGCACCGGCCCCCCTCACTGATATGAGGCCCCGCTTGCTAGATCAACTGATTATTAAACAAAGCTCAATATTTCTCTAGCCATCTCTCATCGTTTCTTTTTAACCAAAATCCAGTGACTAGCCTTCTCCACTGTAGTTTGGATATCGGTAATGGTGGTATTTACCTTCCGATGAGTTAGGCCTAACGATAACAGCAGTCGTTTCACACTGTTTCCTACAAATCCTCTACATCCAACTTCGATTGTTTCTCTAGCATACTGAATGAATATGTATTAAATGTTATAAAGTTTAATGTCACAAGCCGAGGTGGTACAGATTTCCGTTTATAGCAATTTTCGTCCACTCCTAATATTCTCATATTCCTTTTAATTCAAATATAGAACAAAATATGGGCTGTCAAGATATCGTAGAATGGAATTCAGAGTGAATCAATGTTATAATCAACCTGGCGTTCGATTGGATGCTACAAATGACCAAAATGCGATTCTAAAAACGTGTGGCCACTTATCTTAGTAAAAGTTAGACTCCTTAAACAGAAGAGAGTAAGACAGACTGAGGAATAACTAATAGAAAACTTATGGAATAAATTAAATACGTATCACTGGACGGTGTGATGTCTCGGAAGCTCGTTGAAACTTTAGGAATACGTAATTTATATTTTTATATTTTTTGAAAATTTTAATCATTTATTGGGGTGGGTGATTTGTCCGCGGACATACGTAAACCGCTTCAAAAAATGCACTCAATGGAATCGACGCCTGGTACTTTTATTATTGCTTTCTTTGTTTCATGTCTCTATTTTGCAAATAGGCAGGCGAACATATCCTGACCAATTAAGAAGCTGCGACAGACACAATGATTCTCTCACATATGTGTGTGTGTGTGTGTGTGTATACATATATACGCATACATTTATCTGTTTGTATGTTTCTCTTTCTCTCTTTCTCTCTCCCCCTCTCTTTGTATATATATATATATATATATATATATATATATATATATATATATATATATATATATATATATATACTCAATTTGTTTTTCATATATTTATTCATTCTGGACGTGTGGAAGGATATCGAGGGACTTTGCACGAAACTTTGACTTTGAAGGATTTGCCAATCCCCGAATAAGCTGTCACTACACAGTACCACTTATCCCATCTTCGCCTGTCAGATTTAGGACCACCACTCTTAGTTATAGAATATAGAATACATTACACTTACATCACTATTTCTAGATTCTATTGTTAATCCTCATGTTATCCTGGTGTGAGCAGACCTCAGATCGAACATGTTGCAACCATGAGTATCTTACGTTTTGGATATATTGAGGCGTACATTCCAGAAATGTCAACCGCCTTTCTGGGACTGCTGTACGTAGTTTGAGGGACATTTGGCTGTTATTTTAATTGCTAGAATGTCCCTGTTAATATTCTCATCCTTGTGTCTAGCAAGTAACATATTATGTATTTTCGCCGCCATTAATTTCTCTGACTGAAAAACTTATCAAGGAACGTATGAAATATATCGATAATATCTGACGAGTATATAAACGAGTCGGTATCACAGCCTGTCAGGTACTTGCTCAGAATTTTGAATTATGTTTAAATTTCTTCCGTAAAAATTATTATCACCTATCTAACCAGACCAAACATTTGTAATGTTCGAAGTAATGCTTTGTTTTCACCATCAATTAGATTTATGTAAATTGCATTAACAAATTCGATTGTAGAAATCTAAAAGCTAGTATCGACTACTCATTGATTTCTCTAGACTCGATAAGTCGATGTTAAACTATCATAATATGAATGGAAATCGAGAGCAACAAAACAGCCGAATGAATAAAGTATTAGCCTTCACTGTCTCAAGTAACAAGCCATTATTTAAGTGATGTCTATCTACTTAGACGTAAACTGAAACCTTTTCTTCTTTAATGTATCTAATGCCAAGTTAAAGCTCTGGATAAAGACTTTGGCAAATATTCTAGCCGATAAAGATTGAATAATTTTGTAGATTGCAGTAAAACCTTAAATCTGTATCCTTTCTTCCTATTTCTTCCTGTACATCCTTTGAAGTTATCATTTTTCTGTTATTCTAAAAGTACACTGCGGGAATGAATGCCACAGACACGCAGATAATGTCTGCTGATAATTTTGATATGTTTTCAAATCTTAATATACGCGGAACACACTAAAAAAAGTACGTAAATCGTTATTGCTTAAGTTTTAAAAAAAACGAATGAATAGCGATTCAAGGTGAGATTGTTTGGAAGATTTGGTTTTGTATGAAAATACCTCGTGGTGTCTTTGGAAATCCTTTCTACGCATAGAGTCCAGATTCTGTTGAGGGTAACTTCACTTTTCATCATATTGAATTCGGTAAATTACGTGCAGTGTTGCAATCCGATCATTCTGGATCACTAAATAACATCGGGAGAAAACATGGGTGGGGGTGAGATCCACAAAATCGAGGAATCCTCACCAGTGAGCCAATGTCTGATCTGGTCATATAAGTTGGGGTAACTCCACTCTGGATTGGATACACAAGGTGTACACCAGTTATAACAATGATGGTAACTGAAAGAAAAAAAAATCGGTGAAACAACTCCATGAAGGCACCATTAGTATCTGGTTAACTTCAATAACAGCAGAGTGTGTGAGAGAAACATAAGATCGGCTTTTAGGACGTACCATGTATCTGAGTTTTCATTAAATCGGGGGATATTTTAGAGGAGCCGTATTTTAGAAATCAATTAGTGGAGTCATGATTAGTTGCCTTGTGTAAATGAAAGAGTCAATGGAGTGATGAAAATTCGTTAATCAGTATTTATTTACACATTTCTTGCATTTGTATTTAATTTTTTAAAAAACCTATAATTTCACCTGGTGTATAAAACGGAGCAGCTATGGTTAGATTACTGCGATGAACTTTTTCATTACATGTACATTGTTTATACAATATTGAAAAACATAATGGTGTTTTTAACCAATTAAATTATTTTTTAATTTAAAATTATTTGAATTTGCACCTGTTTTGATAATCAATAATTAAAAAACATCCTGATTTCAACAACACGATTATTATCATCATTAACTCCGAGCCAGGGAGGGAAAGTGAGCGTAGCTTTCGGGACTTCTAGAAATAACAATCTAGTTTATTTATAATAACAAACAACAAATTATAAAAGAAGGAAAGTAATATTGGATTAGGGTTGAACTAGATATACTATATTGAAAACATAGTGTGTTGGTTCATGTTGAAATGTCTTTGATAATATTGGGAGATGATCTGGAGCTAAAGCACAAAAAAAAATATCAATAAGCGTCAATGCCATGAAAAATAACAAGGTTAATAATGTCTTGAATATTGATTAGTTATTAAAGAAGGTATTTATTGTGCACAGAGAAACAACTTGAGGGCCTTATGTCAAATGTAAATCAAAAAAATAATGTATTGTATGTAATCAGCAATTACAATATTAGCTTTGGAACTGTTTTACGCCAACAAAGTTTCATAAATATTCAAAAATGTATTTGCTACAAAATTACTGTCATACAAAAAATATATTCCTTATTCCATGAATGAAACTAAATAGTGGCTATTGTTCTAAAAGATTGTAAATATTACTTTATAAAATGCAATAAAATTTCACAACGGTATATGTTTGTACGTATTTTTTGTTGTCTGTTATTCGTATAGTTTAAGCCTAATGTGCTTGCGTCTTAATGTATAGTAAGATAAGCTGTGTCTCTCTATATATAAGTTTATAAGTTTATATATATTCACACATATTTACGCGTAACTATCTATACCTCTATCTTTCACCCTTTCACTCTCTTTGTCTTTCTTATATATATATATATATATATATATATATATAT
>NC_068990.1:18993577-18996768 GCF_001194135.2 Octopus bimaculoides
TATATATATATATATATATATATATATTGATATATAGATAGAATATTTCTAATTGTATTATTTGTACAGTTATTTCAAATCAACCAGACATCTGCCTATGAGCAGTATTCAACGGAAATATTTCGTTATAGCGTCGTTTAGTCCGTCTAGACAGTTAAAATATTTGGATGTAAATAAATAAATATTTATCATTCTGCATCTTAATAGTTTTAGATTGTCTTCCGGATAGATTCTGTGGCTTATTTGACAATACTATCCTTTAAATACTTCTAATCATAAAAATGGAGCTAAGCAATCGAATTGGACGTTTTTCAACGTTGTTATGCACCTTTCTGACCCTGTTTTATTTTCTCACTCTTTTTATTTTCACCATAGAATACATCGGAAGCTGAAGAGACAGTATAAAATGGCTTACATTATTTTTTTTACTATGTATTCAAATCCAACTTTATAATGGCATTTTCTTTTTCGTTTGGAATTGTTATACCACATCAGCATTGTTCAAATTAATGTCACGATTTTAATTTCAGATGTGTATAAACGTTATCTACAATAACCAACGCGTAAACATAGACCTGATTATTTTGTAATTATAAAGTCATGAAACCAGAGATATTTGTGCAAGATTTGCTTATATTTAACTATTGTTTCCTGATTTATATCTTCAAACATCCTAGGAAACATATTAAGCATTATAATTAAGTCATTACTTTTAGCAAATCGCTATCTTCACTACTAACACGGATTATTTTTATCAAGTTTACAATTTTATAGATTTATGGCTATGGGTATAGATGAATCTCGACGTAAAACGTAATGTTATATTCGTAGGTCTTGTACTTTGATTCACTATAGATAGAAACCATTTTAGGAACATCTTACCAACTTTAATAGCAAATTTCACTCTATCTGTGACTACTAAACGAATATCAGAAGCTAAAAAGCTTTCAGCATCATAGTAGCTATCTGCTGTCCAAATACATACATCCACCACATTTAAAACCCTTTACCTGTCATGTGTATTAAATATAATATGCAATACACATTTGCCTGGAATTCATGCATCAATTATCATACATATTCCTAAATTTTCTTTGTCAGCAGAGAAACGTGTGACTGATGAAGAGAAAGCTTTATATTATCCATAATGCATGAAACACAGGGCTAATAATAGTTTCGAAACTAGCATGGACATTTTGAACAAATTTACGACAATGCTCGATACAAGCAATCCGTCATCACAGTTTTGAGAACCTCAATTCTGCAAACATAGATAGTAATGAGTTCAAATTTTGATTCACGCATACCTTGAAAAGGGTAGGTTTCTACCAAGTTTATCTTATATTTCATGACTGTAGCGTCACCACGATGACCACTGCGACATATTAATTTAATTCGAACACGATATTATTGCATTTTAGACTATTTTTCAAAATAGCATGATATAAAGTTGCTACTCCGCCTGCATAATGAATCTATTTCATATATTTAAAAACATGTTCTATTGCCCGTATTAGTGAGATTAAAAAAACAAACTTTCAAATTGTGTCTCCACATGCATTCCTCAAATCATTGAACAACATTGCATGTCAAATGAAGAAATATTCTACCTTGATTCATATTATACAAAGAGGTTACTACTTCGAATTTATACAACATAACTACTCCTTATAATAATAACTTACTATATTAGGCATGTTAGCAACGGCCTGCCTATTTGCGTGCAGGTAGATGTGGCACCTATTCCAATAATTTTACTTGAATACAATAATTAATTCTTGAGACTAATACTTAAAATTTTCCAAATATATATCAGAAACATCTGTACAAAACATCGTGTACATATACTGCTTCCTGCCTCCTAATATTGCATATATATATATATATATATATATATATATATATATATATATATATATATATATATATATTGTTCTCGAGATACTGATGCTTCTGAAAAGGTATATTCATATTTATTCAACGTTGTACAACATGTATAGGCACTATAATCATATACATACATACATACATGCGTGCATACACACACATGTATGTATGCATCTATGTGTATGTATGTGGGTATGTGTGTGAGTTATTTCGGTGAGACTTTGATTGCAGATATGATGTATGTATGTACGATTTTTAACATTCAAATATATTCTCTTTATTTATTACTTCTGTCATGTCAAATTCAGAATTATATCGTCTGGCAATAAATAAATATATAAATTTAATAGAAATTACATATCTATAGCAACATTCGTTTTCAAATATAAGTAATACATATATTAGAACACATTTTCTTCACAATTTTCGCTGTTTTATTACAAATAATTTAATTAGGCATCCTTTTCGGTGGAATTTTTCCTATTAAACATTATTACGAATATACAAATATTTTATAGAATTATGATATACTATACGTGTAGAGTCACGATAATTGTGTGTCTTATTAATACTGATTTCACATTTTGGTATGCCATTAAAGATGGAAAGAATTCATTCAAGCACACTTAGTTTGGCGTTATATTTGTTACGGAATGATAAACCAAAGAATTCAGTCTTTTGGAGAAAAATATGAAATAAAAACTGTGATGCATGAAATTAAATAGAGTCAAACAATAATCATGTTACTCTACGGTTTATGATGTAGTCGATCCCCGCGTGGATTGAACACAGACGATATGGCGTATAATGAAGAATTATAAGGAATTAAGTCAACACCATATTACTGAGAATGAATGCTAATATGCATCATTTTCCCACTTTTATCCGCAATATAGTTTCATTTTAAAATCGCTAGACAAATGTTAGAAATCAACCAACTTCAAAGTCTGCATAAAATATAGCTAAAGGCAGTCATCAATATTAATTTATAAGATTAGGAATGACGTCTTCAAAATAGAGTTTGCTATTTAATTATCGATACCAACGTTGCAGAGCAAACAATCTCATTTCTTATAGATTTGTAACCACTTATAAATTGCAGCGTCGTTATCAGTCCGTGAATCAGTTTCATGCTTCTCCAAATAGATAAACACAGGCGCCGAGACACTGTAACGTGATAGAATCACTCAGTCTCGTATTCACACAGACCCCCCCACCCACACACACATATATATATACATATATATATATATATACATATATATATATATATATATATATATATATATATATATATATATATA
>NC_068990.1:19000366-19008531 GCF_001194135.2 Octopus bimaculoides
ATATAAATATATTTATATATATATATATATGGAGAATGGCTGCATGACTTCCTGAATGGTAGAAGTCAGACAGTTGCAGCCAATGGAGAACTATCTAGGGAAACAAAAATATTGAGCGGTGTTCCGCAAGGAACTGTTCTGGGGCCACAACTGTTCATAGTGGCCATTCTGGACATGCCCACGGTCACTCGGAGAGCCACTATCACTAGCTACGCTGATGACACAAAACTGTCTCAGGCAATAAAGAATCCTGATGATATCGTAAGCCTACAGAATGACCTAAATGCAATATATGAGTGGGCAGAACAAAACGATATGCAGTTCAATGCGGAAAAATTTCAAGTACTGCGCTACAAGGCCACAAGTCCCTCCCAACTGGCATACACAGCACCTGGAGGTACTGCAATCCCAGAACCACAAGCCGTGAGAGACCTGGGTATCATCATGTGTAGTGGTGCATCATTTCACATGCACATTGTCAAGTTGATAGCAAAGTGCAGACATCTGGCGGGGTGGATACTGAGGACATTCCGTATAAGGGATCAAAATGTCATGTTGACTCTATGAAAGACATTTGTCCTGAGCCGCCTAGACTATTGTTCTCAGTTGTGGTCACCACAAAGTTTCAAACGGACAGCAGAACTCGAGGCAATTCAGAGGCACTATACAAAAAAGATCGCCACAGTCCAGCAGATGAACTACAGTGAGCGACTGCAGGCACTAGGTCTCTACTCCCTGGAACGCAGGCGGGAGAGATATGTAATAATATACATATGGAAAATACTGGAAGGACTGGTGCCAAACTTTGGAATCAAGTACTACAGGAATGCCCGCACGGGTCGCCACTGCATGGTGCCAAAGGTGCCGTCCACTGCATCTCACATAAGAACGAGATACTGCAGCAGCCTCGGTTTCAGAGGACCTCAGCTCTTCAATGCCCTGCCAACACATTTGAGAGACCTGCAAGACACGGATGTGGAGGTCTTCAAGACAAAACTCGACGCTTTCCTCTCCACGATACCAGACGAACCAATGGCTCGAAATGAGACACAATTTAGGGCAGCAATGTCAAATTCTCTTATACACCAGATGTGCCATCAACACTCTTGATTGGACTATATCAGGTGCAGGAGAACAGCCATGCAAGGAACGTGAAGAGAGCAAAACATAAAGACAGAAAATCACGGTGGTGCTCCAGTATGACCACAGCCACTTGTATATATATATATATATATGTATATATATATATATATATTCCTCTATCTATCTATCTGCACGCACACACGCACGCACATAAACACACACACGCACGTCTATTTAAAACCACCAGTTGAATTATCATGTTTTTATTTTATTGATTGTTTTGGCAAAGAAACAATGATTTTGCTTATTCAGTATCTCTGCTGAAAATGAGATTTAGTTTCGATACTTAGAATGATTATTTGGGATTCAAATGTTCGGATTAAATGTGAGTCATACCCATTGAAAACTAAACATGAATTTAAAATAGTTATTCTACGAAATATATTGTGTAATGATTAGTAGTTAGTAGCATAAACAGTGAAGTTCATTTCATGTTAAGTAAATAAAGATATTGTGTATTCTTTATGAGAAATTTTTCGGTCAGTCAATATGTCTTCATATAGGAAAGTAAATTCACAAAGTACTGCGTATTTAAGACGACATATAAATTTCATTCACGTACACTACAAGATGTTCTTCCTTCCAAATAAGCATGCATTTTCAATATATTTCTCCTTTAGTTATATAAAAATTATTTATTACTTCAGGAGCATATCAATATAGAGATATGATAGTTAATTTTCTTGTAGTTATACAGATATTTCCCACAAATTAAAGCCATTTAAAAGTAGAAATCCCGTATTTAATGAATGTAGACAATTCTTTCATATGGAGTATATAAATGTCTAAAATAGCGTGAAAAACACATAAATGAACAATAATTCATGGGTAAGTTTTCAATTTTAAGACTTGTGTATAGTATTAACATTTTACTCGCCACTTGCTGTATGATTAAGTTGATACGTACTTCTGTATGACAGTTTAAATAGAGTTATTAAAAAATGAGATCTTACTCAAATGTTTCACATATATACCTATATGTAAAAACAGAAAATGTACATACATTCTGTTCAGTCAATAATATCGTAAAACTTAATATTTGAAAATCGATATGAAAATTATAATAATTCCTATTGATGTTAATATTATATTCAGTGATGTATGTAATATCTAATGCAGATTTCAGTAACGAACTTAACGAATTTAGGTGGCAGATGCACATGGTAAGAATATGAACGATATCAAAAGATATGGTTTTATAACTTTACTTTGAAGAACAGCCTAGCACAAATGCGTCTTTGATATCAGTACAACTCGTGTGATCTTTGATGTTCTTCTTCTGAAGCTCTCTAAATATACTATTACTGATGCTAATGCTTCAAGAGAGACGTTCCGACACGCAATTATCTACTGAAGCCCAAAATCGCTATTCGTCAGCCCATAAACAATTGATGAGTATTCTGACAATCTTTTATATACTTTTCTTAGCAGGATATAATTATATTAATGATGATAAATGGAATATTCTACATAAATATTTAAAAGATTTGTGTGAACAAATTTTAAAGAATCTGTATTAGACTAGCCACTAATATTCTCAGCTCAGCGATTTTGCAAGTCCAATCGCTACTAAATAAATAAAGCGGGATTGCCTGCATGAAATATGGTCATTTGTGACATTGTAGTAGTAGCATTTTGAAAATTAAGATGTATGAATATAAGGAGTAGATTTGATTTCAATTACGTTCACAAGTAATACAAGTAGTTTTGTGTTCAGTAGCTCACACTTTCAGAGTAGCGTTAAATTTATATTGTTCGTGATAAGACAACAACAACGCAGTTAGATGACCACCAGACCGATTAGACGTAACAATTAGACATCCGTTGAATTAAAATTTAACACATCATAGGGAAGTAACATAGTATAGATAAATTTATCCCCATTTAATATGCACAATATGATGATGGTGTGTGTTTCTGAAAACAGAGGTAAACAATAGCAACATATTTCAATTCCGTTCCATTTTAACACTGTGAGCTGTTCGTCTCGTATAGAAATGGTCACCACGAGGGAAAATAAACATCGTAGATGCTTTTGCCTCCCGCAGAAACAGCTGGAGCTACCCAGAAATATTACAAAATTTTCTTTTGAACATCTCTGGATATCAGTTCTTCCGTATCATCAGGAGTTATCTCAAGGAAGCAAAGCTTTCTCCCCTTAGCCTGCATGCTCCGCATCTGTGGGGTAGTTATGACTGAATAATTTTCCGCATGCACAGGGATTCCATCTTCAATCCCTGTCAATCGCAGCTACCTTGAAATGGTTTCCTTATATCCCTACACGGTAAGGCAAGTCGGCTACTTCTGAGCCGTTGCAATCTGAGTAACTTTGAATCCAATTGTGTCTAAATAGCGACTCAAATACAAAATTATTGTTAAACGTCTCAACAGAAAATGTTCGTGTTTACTGCCACAAGCCACGGTGATGATTAACAAAGAAAAACAGAAAAACAGTAGCTACATAAATGCACCATCACCACCTGCTTACCCATGCGACACTCACGCCCATGGCTGTTTAAAATGTGGGAGGTTTTCTCTCTCCCCCTGTGTGGATTGTAAATTATACCATTTATCATTCGAAATATCATTGATAACTTACAGTATGGAATGAATTTCTCATAACTGACCTCCTTTAAAATATCGAGTTTTATAAACACTTGTAATAAAATTTATCTACAAAAGAACAGTAACAACTATATAGCGAGGGTATGTTATTGCACGCCAAGAAATTCGGAAGTCATTATTGGGCAGTGTGAATAACGAACAAAGTCAAAACTATTAAGTAGGCTACAAGATGCAACGAAAATTTTAGAAAAATAAAAAAGAAATAAGTGGAAAGTTTACCGGTGAGTGTGTTAAATTATAAGGCCTTATAAGAGAATGACTTTCCCCAGACACAACAGAATATGCTTCAACACACGAACTCTCATAATCTTACAAACCAAATCCCAAAACGAAATTATTTGACAAATAACTCATACTATTTGCGAAAAGACACCTAAAATCTTGAAATTAAATCTAGAACGTTTTGTCTCTTAAATGCGATACATTCCCTTTCTGGATGACATATCGTCCTGAACACTGGACATGAACACGACGAATATGTGTTTATCATTTTGATTCAGTCTTGGCAAACCCATTCTTGACTTAATGGACTATGTATAAAAATCATACGCTTCCATCGAATTTCCATCTACTGCTTTAGCTTAAATCTGTTTAGTGGTTAATCGATAGATTAAATCCTGTGAATCTGTAAACCGTAAAATAATTAAAAGAAAAACAACTGAGTTTACTTGTTTTGTATTCGTTGAGCTGTTTAATTTGAAACCAAAATAATATTAGATCAACATAACAGTCGATTATTAACTTATTTAATGCAATATTTATTTCGGAAGCACCTTGCTAGATAGGGGATATTTCTAAGTGCGCTGTGTATGTTATTTTGATAAAAACTAATTAGTTCGTAATTCGATTTCAGTTGTTTGGAACATAAATATTATTTATCGACAAGTTTTGAAGAGCAATCATATAATAGAGTTTTATTCATTTTATTCTTGGATAGCTCGAAACTAAATAAATGCAAATGTGATCAAAGCAACCCTTAGCTTCAAATTTAGCACACTGCGCAACGCGAATTCACGAAGTTTATTTTGAATAATAGTTTGTAATTTCTTTACTAATTTTTCACCTGACCTGGCAAGTGTCGCAGATCAAAAGGTAAGATAAATTTATATTGCAAGAGGTTATATAAGCCAACGAAGGAACCTCTCATAGGTCGCTTAACTTGCAAGCAACAACAGTAAAATCTCCCCCTAATTCCATAATCCCGTCTTAGAAAAGAAACGCAATAGGTAAAATAAAATGGTTGGAGATTTCTATCATTACAGATCAGCTGGATCGCACATGGACAAGCAAAGTAAATCCGACAATAAATCGCCTTTTAAGGATTTAATGATTAATATTTTGGTTCTACAAGGGACTAGATGCCGTTATTAGAATTAAGCTTATAAATAAATATGGTGCATAGAAACAGTGTTTATATCGTTAATAAACAAGAACCGTCTGGCAAGGAAGCTGGAAGTGCACCACCTGTCTATATGTGAGGTATTTTCTTTGAAACAAACAACGTAGTATTCTGTGCTCTAAAAACAACATCCACGTTAAGTTGGATATAAAAATTACCTTGTAGTACTTGTACTGCTTCTGCCGTCATTAATTACTAGTTAATAAGCCCTCTCGCTATTTGCGATATCAGTGTCAATCTAATGGACACTGTTTTTTATATATGTAAAAGGACATGTAAAAAGGCTCTTGCAAAGCCACTGCAGATACTCTTTCAGAGTTTCTTTGCATGTGGTAAACTTCTCAATATGCTAAAAGAGGCTATAACATGCCCTGTCCATAAACGAGGGAGCAGAGCAGATGATAAAAATTACAAGCCCATCACTCTGACCTCACATGTTAGCAAGGCAATGGAACGCATTGTCAGAAAAAAAGGCTGATCACGTTCCTAGAAGAGAACGACCCACATCGTGGCTGGAGATGCAAAGAAGAACAGCTCCGTTCAACTCGCTACTTCCCCCAGAACAATACCGTAAACAACACCGAGTAATTACAGGTGGTGCACCAGCATGACCTCAACCGTCGTCTGAAAACTGTAAAAGATAAAAGATATCATTGGCGAAGAATCGGCTGTTATGACGCCAATGTATATCTTTAATTGCACAGCTGAAGACAGAGGACGTCACGCGATCTGGCAGTTCCAGCAGTCGTAGTATGCGTCTATCGTTTGCTAAGGATGTAATTGAGATTGTTTTTATGCGCCATGAGTCCACACAAGAGGTCCTTTCAAGACAAATAATGCAATATCCTGTATTCTATTCCAATAACCACGTTAAGGTAGCGATAATTGATTTTAAGGAATGTTTTTCTCTTGAAAAATATGTTTTCATTTTGTATGTGCGTCAAGTAAATTCATGAAAATTAACATTTTTATTTGTAGAAGAAGCGTATTTCCGAAGTTACCTATAATATAACAGGTAACACAAGTGTGGCTATCATTCCAGTAAGAGTATACAGATACACATTTAATCATTAAATATACGTTGTTATAAAATGTCATATAATATCTACAATATAATATTTACGTATTCATAAATGTATATGAATCTTCACAAAACGCAGATTTAATTTGTACAACCAGCAACAAGAGCAGTCAGTACTAATATAGACTATCGTATCAATACTTCCATATTTCAAGTTGAGAAATCCAATACAATATACTTAATATTCAAAGCTTCACGCAGCTTTCAGACTTCAGCTAATATTCTTTGCTTGGAGCTTGCTATCCCGCGAGTCGCCTAAAGTAGTCATTTCACAATTTAAATACATTCTCGTTCAATACAGGCGGACATATAGGTATAGGTACGGACACAGACACATAGGTGCGCGCACGTACACGCATAGACATATGTATATACCAACATACAATACATGTTTATATATATGTACATATGTACGTTTCACCATTTCTCTCTTCTCTCTCTCTCTATATATATTTATATATATGCATACATATATACATATATATATTTACACATATACTTATATATATAAAATATATATATATATATATATATATATATACTATTTTACTCGTTTACTTGTGCCAGTCATTTGACTGTGCCCGTACTGGAGCACCGCCTTTAGTCGAGCAGATCGATCCTAGGACGTATTCTTTGTATGCCTAGTACGTATTCGACCGTGAATTTAGGTCGTGAATTCGATACTCCGCGATGCGTTGAGCCCTTGAACATAATACATTATCTGATGTTGCTTACGTCCACTCAGCTAGGAAACATAAGCGGTGCCTCTGTTTGACAGTGCCAACTTCATACTGCTGACAACTACGTTACTGAGAACTACGTTAACATTACACCTTATATTCACGAGGATTGTGGATCCGTTGCACAGATCAACTGGAATACTAGGCCTCGTAGCCAAACGGTGTGGCAGTTACACAAAAGTTTTACATAAAATATATATGTATAAATGTATGTCTATGTATTTTTATAAGTATATTTATATATGCATACATACACACATACATATACACACATATATACATATACACATATATACATATACGTATATGTATATATATATATATACATATACGTATACAAACATATATATATACATATATAAAAATGTATATATATATATATATATATATATATATACAGAGAGAGAGAGAGAGAGAGATGGAGAGAGAGCTAGATAGATATATAGATAGAGAGAGAGAAGGAGAGAGAGGAGGATAGAGAGATGAAGATACTCATATCTAATATCGGTAATTTTCTAAATGAAGCACCGCCTTGGCCTCGAACCTGAATATATATTGTAATTAACTAAATTTATAAGTACATAAAAAGGAACAAGGAGACATCGGTCGCGGCATCGCATATACTCTAACATGTCTTTCTCTCTCTCTCTCTCTCTCTCGCACATATATACGTATGCAAAGAAGAATTGCCTTTTTAGCTGAGATCACATACAACGCCATCAACGATTCCATTGACACAGTGAACAGCAGCAGTAGTACCATATATAAATAAGCATTCTCGTTGGAACATCAATGAAATATCTGTAGTACCTACCACGATTTTCTTATGTACCTATGAAAGCATTCCAATAATTCATATTCAAATATCCCGAATGGTGACGTCTACAATACTTTCGGTCATATCTGTGCTCTATCAGCCTAAAAATACCAACAATATTAATCACAAACTCTTTATCAGCAACGTATATCACCAAATATCACCAACCACGATTATATATCGCGTTATCCATTTAATAGAAATTTTAGAGATGATTTAACAGCATTATATAATACTGTTATACATTTGGCCAAGTAGAAAGTGCAGAAGGCTATTGAAAACAAACAAAATCAAAATGATAGCATAAACGGAATGTAATGTTATGATTGGTCTATAAGTGTTGAATTATACCCAATAAAT
>NC_068990.1:19008863-19017043 GCF_001194135.2 Octopus bimaculoides
TTCATGTAATTTTATAAAAATCCTCCTCCTCCCACCTTTACTACTCCTGCTACTATTACTAGAAATAATAATAATAATAATAATAATAATAATAATAATAATAATAATAATAATAATAATAATAATAATAATAATGGTGATTATAATAATAATAATAATAATAATAGTGATGATAGTAATAAAAATCCTTTCTGATATAGGCACAAGACCTGAAATTTGGGGAAGAGGAATAATCGATTTCATCAACCCCAATGTCTCACTGGTACTAAATTTATCTACCCCGAAAGGGTGAAAGGCAAAGGCGACCTCTGCAGAATAATAATAATAATGATAAGAAGTAGCGGAAGAATAATGGTTTCAACTTTTGGCACAATGCTAGAAATTTCAGGGGCGGAACAAGTCGATTACATGGACCCTGGAACTGAAGGGGTTCTTATTTCAGGGACTTTGAAACGATGACATCAGAGGAATTTGAAGTCAGAAGAAAAAAGACGGAGGAAATCCTGCTAAGCATTTTATCCGGCTTGCTAACGATATTGCCATCACAGTGTTTTATGTAGTACTGGTAGTAGTAGTACTAGACTAGTAGTAATAGTAATAATTATATTGGTTTCAAATTTTAGCACAAAGCCAGTAATTATGGTGGAGGCGATAAGACGATTATATCGACCCCACTATTTGGTTGGTAATTTCTTTATCACCAACGAAAGACTGAAAGTTGACTTCCGTGCAATTTGCGGTTAGATCAGAGGTAATAATAATAATGATAAGAGATTCAAGATGTCCACTCAATAAAAACGTTGGTAGTACTTTATTTGTCACAGACTGGAAATGAACTATCAAGTGAAAATTTCTGAGGAATGAACTGACAGAAAAAAAGAAGTGGTGTATCACCCAGCATTAGATTCGACTCTCTAACGGGTTTGCCGTCAATACCTAACTTGAAAAAAAATGGAATAATAATAATAGTAATAATGGGGAGATTATTGTCTGTTATTCAATATTATAGTAAGTTACAGAATATGCAATTACTGACAATACTCTATGTGTAGAAAGATGCAAATACCTTGCATATATTTGCAGTATCGCCGAGAACAAGAAAAAAAAAATGAAAGAGCCGGAGTCATTTCAGTTCGCGCTTTGTATTTCGTCAATCATTCTGTCTTATAATCATCCGCGAAAATCTGATAAAATCACATCTTCGATGGATTAATTGGCACACGCACACACACATGCCAGACAGGCATAAGTAATAGCGATTACATATTTTTCCTTATTGTAGTAAATTCGACTTACAACTGTTTCCAGTAGTCATTATAAGTTCGTTAGGGATAGGTTTACTCACTCGGACCATTGGTTGGTTGAGAAAAATTGAAAGACCTAAGAAAGTGAATGTTACTTTCGTTCATATATATATATATATATATATATATATATATATATATATATATATATATATATATATATATATACATGTCGGCGTGTATATAGGTATGTGTGTTTACATATATGTATTCTTAACAATTACTTCGATTTAAAAAAATACGTGTTAGCTAGGAATTTGTAATATATACAGTCGTAAAGTAATACAGTAAAATAACCCCTCGACTTTCGCAGGTGTTACGTTCCATCCCCCCATCCCCCACTCCGCGATAGGTGAAAATCCCCGAAGCAGAAACAGTACTGTACTGTACATATATTTATTTTATTTTTATAATTTGTATTTATTTATTTTATTATAAATGCAAAACAACACCACGGAGGAATCGACGTAAGCTTAAATAATAAACCGGGGTAGGTGAACCGTGATATGGCGTAAACATTGTTAGCACACTTGCAATTTATTTGTCACAGTGCCAAAGAAGACGAATTAGTAGAAAATACAGGGTGTCCGAGAGTTAACTATTTATTTCAATGAAATCGGACAATTTTTTATTTATGTTTATCATGTTTGATGTTTAAATTGTATAGATATGGCTCAGTCTCCATATCCCCTTTTTCGGGTAAAGACATTACTGTTCATAAAGACAATGTATTTTCATTTTATGCGAATACAAAATTTTAGAGTCACATATGTTTTGCATGTAGAGACTTGTATCATAAAATAAATATTCCAAATGTCTCCAAATTTATGCGTAGGCAACGGAGAATGCAGGAATTTTGTGCTAACCATTATATAAAAAATGACATGAAATTTCAACGAAACAATGAACGCGTGGTAGAAAATAGCATAACATTCATGATAATGATTTGTATGAAGAAAAATGCACGCAGCGAGAGGCGATTAACGGCTGTCAGTGCCAATTTCCTATTACAGATTGTACAGCTAAAATTGATACACTGGAAAAATAAGCACATTAGCTCGCTAAAAAAACAAAACAAAAAAAAAACGCAATCTGAGGAAAAGAACTGATAATTTGCTATTAACAAGAATTCAAATAGTGGAAATAGAAATATGTCGTTGAGGAGGTCGCAGTGTTACAGCCCAAAGGAATATCGAAGTAAATTGTTCATGAATTCGATTTACATGACAAAAATGGCTCTTATAAGCTTGATATTGACCAGCATTCTTCAGATATATTGGTTTCAAATATTGGAACAAAGTCAGCAATTTTGGAGGACGAGTTAATCAGATTACATCGTACCCAGTATTTACCGACCCTGAAAGGATGAAACGCAAAGTCGATCTGGGAGGATTTGAACTCGGAATGTAGAGATGGACAAATACTGCTAAGCACTTTGTCTCGCGTGTTAACAATTCTACCAGCTCGTCATTCAATGCTTTAGTTATATTAGTGTTATATATTGTACTGCTGCTATTGTCTTTACAGTGGTATAAAGTAATAAATAGTCGTATCATTTATATTCTAATTCAAACACCGCCGGGGCAGACATTGCTTGCTGTCATTTTCGAGTTAATAAACGTGTTCCATTTAAATGCTAAGTGAATTCAATCTTTTCAATTCTAATAATCCAAACAAATGCACCACATTTCTTATTAGTTATAAAACGCAGCAGTATTCCAATCACATCATTTTATAGTAAAACTATAATTAAATTTTGCTTTATCTATACGTTTCTAACACACGTGCCGCCGCCTAAACCATGCAAAAGAATAATTACAAATACAATGATAAAAAAAGACAACAAAGTTGCACGTTATAACAGCTTATGACAAAGATTGTTCTTCTGATATCATTGATACTTTAAGGCCTGATTACTAGATTACTAATTACTAGATTAGTGTAATTCATAACACACATTTTCCTCTTTTTTGTTGTTGTACAAGAAGAAAGTAGTATTATAACAACATTCTTTAGTCATAATATTATATTAGTGTGTTGTTTGAGGATATTCTAAATAGTAGGGTAAAAATTGTGATATCCATCTTTCATTAGTCTAATCTCCCAAATGACCTTAATTTTGTAAGAACTGAAATTGGTACATTTGAAGCGTCGCTACTTAAAACAAAACATCACGTGTTAGTGAAATTGATAAACATGACTGCCAAATCGCCCACGTCATGCAGTATTTACATTTTAATATAGCGCTGCCTGGAATGGTTTTAAACATAGGGCTATTCAGTAAGACTTTAAGTTAAACAACAATGGAAAAACCTCATTTTTAGATAATAAAATTGAAGGTATCAGTAAATTAAGGCTGAAGTTTCATACTCGATACCCGTCCGTCTCTTTGAAATCTCCGTTATGTTACAACTACCTAATCAACAACATAAGTTATACATAAGGTATTAGTAATGTTGGTTTCAAATTTTAGCACAAGGGAAGAGGAAGAGGTAAGTCGATTACATCGATACCGTAGTTAAATTGGTGCTTTTTTACCAACCCCGAAAGGATGAAATGCAAAATCGACTTCGGTGGAATTTGAAATCTGAACGTAAAGAAGGACGAAATACCGCTAAGTATATTGCCCACTGTACTAACGATTCTGTCAAAATCACCGCCTTATGGTAGTAGTAAATTAGCATTCATTTAAAGGGAAGAATTTTATGTTCTTCTGTGAATTTTTCCACGGTTTGAAAGTAAAATTTATCGTCTTCGGAAGTTTATCTCGTTTGTTTAATGCCTTTGAAACTGGAACTGAAAAGCAATACTGTCGATCTTTGCAGTTGTAAACCTCTATTCTCTTAACCTCTATTCTCTTAACCTCTACTCGTGATTTCATTATTAGTATCAATCGAATATAGGCTAAGACATTATTTTTGTATATGGAGACATGAAGTTTAAAAAGCTAAATTGATATTTATAGGGCTTGAGATTAAATATGATGGCAGTATTAAATGCTGTGAGCTAATAATTTCCTAGGTCGTACAATTTTACCTTCTTTCAAGTGTGAGTTAAATGGAACGGTTTGGTGTGAATAATGTGATCGTGGAATACCGGAAGTTAAAGTTCCACCGAGAAGAATATGTAGCAAATTCACAACGACACTTACTGATATCAAGTGGTTTTTCAGTAGATCAGAAACGACCATTTAGATCTCTAATACGAGGTGAAGGATGCATAAATCCGTCGCCAAATAGAACCGAACGATGCAATGAATGGATAAATAGAAACGCATCGTGACTAGCAATGCATAGGAACATCTGATGGATAATTATTATCTACTCAAGAGTTCTATACCTATACATGTGTATCATTCTTCATTCCAACAACATTAGTTTATTAATTTCTTTGACGTTAAGTATTTTCGGTCACTTTAAACATTTCAGTTCAGCATTTCTCATTTTATCAACAGTCATGCTGTAACAAAGACTTTAAGTGCTTGACTAAATATGATAAATTACTTAATTACGGTTGTTTACGTTGTAAATTGAAAAGCTGTTAAATAAGTATTGTTAAATAGTTAAACAAGGGTAGACGTAATCAATTATATTGCTGCTATTATAATGTGCTCAAATACAAAGTCATTATTTTTGTTTACTCACTGTGTTATGTCAATATCATCTAAACTTCTTAAAAGTTTTCCCCGTCATGAAGACAATTTATAGCCAGAAACGCTAGAGAGAAGATTGAAATATTTTCAAGCATTCCGTTACATGAATTTATCTTTCCTTTTAGATTAAAACTTGTTGCCTTCGACTCTCGTTCTCATATATTTAATAGTTTAGCCAGAAATGAAAGCGAAACGCTTATCTTTTTCAGAGCCTTCATGATGTGCGAATGTTTACGCACAGCAGATTGTGATGCGGTTGGTAACAAAAAGAGTGGGCTCCCCTTAAGTTATCTAGTAATGATGTATGTGATAAAGTACTGTACGAGTCAATGAAACGTCTGGATGTTGAATCTCGACAAATTAATCTCCTGAAATCGCTGTCTCTCAAAGCATACTTCCTGCGGGAGTTGATCTCAGAAAAACTGGTTGGTTACAATTGATTGCTACATGCAACCACATAATGCAAAAGTTAGAAATCAATATCGACACATTTTCAGAGAAGTAGAAGTTGATTTGTACTTATTTTATTGAAGATAGGAAATATGAAAATTAACATCGATTTAGATGGATGTTGACTCGAGAATTTAAATAGGTATGACGCAACTGAATATCGAAATACATCTAGTCTGGTGCTAAAGTCATTACGGCGACCATTTTTATTTCAAACACCAACTATATTAAAATTGTCTTGTCTTTTACGTTGTTAAAGTTATAGGCAAATTTATGGAATTTAATTCGCTGCTCTCTTATTGACGTGGACTTCAGATTTTCTTCTCATAATGTTGTTCAAAACATATTTTCTCACATACTTATCCAGTTACCACTACGGAACACCAAAATGCAATTCTTATCATTCATATGGTTATAGAAACATATCGTGGATTTCGTATTTATGTCCAATGTCATAGACAAAACAATCTACTGGATAGACAAAGCAATCTCTCAAATTATGCTCAGATAAATTTTTCTAAAGTATAATCTTCGTGAACTATCCTGGCAATTATCTTGAAGCGAGGCTAAAAAGAAATGAGCTACGTTGAAGCCCCAATATGCAGCTCTTGCATTTAGACCACTGGAGAATACAAGAGTATGCGGCCATATCGCAGCTGAATCGGTCTCATTCGATATCAACTAATCCTTTGTCTTTTTCTACACCACGATATCACTTCTGCAAGCTATATTTTTGCATATACTCTGAAAATGAAATAACTAAAAAAATTGTAAAGGTTTATTCTAGTTATAATTAATCTCTCAATACAAAATTTACATTACATAATATACTTATAGGTACATACACTCACACACGTTCTCTCACTCTGACACACACACAATTACACACACACATACATATGTGTGCGTGTGAGATTTATTTCGATATGTAAGGTAGCATCGGACTATAACCATTACTAATTCAAAAGTGAATCGAAAATATTATAGTCTGTCACATAATTATTTTCAGCCTCCTACCTTTTTTCAGATCGACTCTTATCAACACGATAGCGGGAAGAACTTGTACAGATATTCACAATGGAAAACAATTATCGATTTATTTCTTTATTTCATTTTTATAATTTAAAAATGATAAAGTGTTATCAATATTGAGACTACCATTTCGTTTTCTCTTTTTTCCCCTTTTTTCTTGAAAGCAAAGCAAAATAAAATACCTTTCTCAAAGACTGATAATATAGCTTGTAGCTAAATTGATAAACGTGTGATGAGATATTTTTTCTTCATTCTGACCACGTTGTTCCAATTACCGAGACAAAAAATAATGGAAATTAAATTAAATCGCATGGTTATTTCATAATGAATGCTGTATATATTTGCCTGTGGGATCACATGTTTCAGATTTTATATTTTTCTCTTAGGCAACAACGCAGACAACGCAAACAAATCGTCTGCCAGGCATCCGGGTATCAGTAAGAGTAAAAGCAGATTACATAAGAAAATTACTATAAAAGTAGAAAAATTTCGTTTTCTTATTGAAGCAATTTCAATTCCTCTGTGTATCTATTTGCCTTATGAAACTTTGACCGCTAGAAATAGAATATTCTGCGAAGAAAAGTATTAGCAGAATATATCATAATTATATAGAATAGGACTTAGTTCTTATTCTATTGTAATGGCCCATGTTTGAAGATTTATTAGCAGTTGCTTTATAGAAAATTTGTTTCAAGGCAGAACCCGAGGCGCAAGCATTATGGATGCCTATGGTGAAGGCTGCAGTTTCCATTGAAATTGCGATATTAAAACATGATTAGGCTTAGATCTGCCTTCAGTACTTCACCCACTTTCCATGGCGTATAAGTGACAGATTCCCACAATGGAATGCTGGTACAATGCTGTCCAAGAGTGTATAATTAGTTATCCTTATACCTAAAATAAGGTTTCTCCTATCACTGGTACACTTTATATCGTCTCTGTCAACACCGATGTTATCTTTTAAAGTATTGCTTATCTTTGGAATATACTCAAAGCAACGAACTGTTGTGATTCGAAATAACGACAACCAATTTTCTTTGATAGTCAACTGTAGTCACAACACTCTAACCATCACAATAAATATTATATAATTCCAAAATTCGTCAGTTGTAATAAGGCAAATTATGATTTACGAGACTGAAAATAGAGAACCCATATATATTATTACAGATCATTAAAATTCAAAGATCTCTATAAAAGTTTACTGTATTTCATTTTAATAATTTGGCAGCCATAATTCCACAAAGAATAATGACAGCCGCGTTACAACAACATCCAGCAGAGTAAGCATATCTGCAGGTGAATTTCTAATAAATCGCGATGTTTTCAAAGATGTACAGCTACGTCATTCTAGATTGTCATTGGATGAAACGATTAATTATCATATAAGTTATATGACGCAAATGCTTCAAACTATTTTGGAATATTATTAAATTTAATTTCAAATTAGTTATTGGAATTATATTAAGATTTGATGAAATTCCGTAGGAAATGATTGCTGTACATTACATACATGTAAACATTCATATATATATATATATATATATATATATATACATACATACATACGTACACACATACACAAATGCACGTAGGCAATTATATATATATATATGTAGGCATATATATAATTATATGTATGTATGTCTGTATGTATGTATGTATATATATATATATATATATATGTATTATATCATATTATATCATATGTATGTATATGTAATATATTATATCATATATAT